>NC_087178.1:15312250-15364750 GCF_035594125.1 Scylla paramamosain
AAATTTTTACTCAAGTCACTTTTTCTAGTAGACAATGGGAGAAAGTCAAAAGGTGAACAAACACTCGGGAAGAAAATAATGATAAAAGTGTTTTGCATATAACGCTCCATAAAAATGTGTGGATATATTAGCTTCATGATGCTTATAACATCTCGCTTCAGGCTACTTTAATGATCACAGCATCTAAATGTCAAACGGTGAGGGAACGCTTACTAGAAAAGAATATAGAAAAATAAATCTTTGGAAAAGTCTTCCATAAAGATGACTGGATATATAAGTTTAAATGCTATCTAAGATCTCACACAGGCTATTTTTTCTTAATGAACACAACAAAGAAAAGTAAAAAAAGTGAACAAAGTAGAAAGAATATTGGTAATTAAATAGAAAGTAAAGTTTGTAATTACCTGTCCATTAAAACAAACACTTGAGCTTATCAGTTAAATGGTCCTTCTAGAGTCTGACTGAGACTTTCTTCATGACACAGCAGAGAAAAGTCAAAAGGTGAACAAATGCGAACAAATAAAAGTAACGTTTGCAAGTGTTGTTCCGCAATGAAGCATACCCATAAACGTAATGGTCCTCCCTAAATTTCAGTGAGACACATTTTCTTTAGTACACGGCAGGGAAAGGTCAGAGGGTGAACGAACTCGAGGCAAAGAAAAAAAGAAGTGTCTGCACGTGCCTCTCCATACATAAATATGCAAGAAAGTTCAGCCTCAGAAGATTAAATTAGTCTGCAACTTGAGTAGTAATAATGTTAGTTCCCCTCACTCCACACAACAATCTTTTATTTCTCTGTCTCACTGTCTGCTGCTCCACCGTGGCTGAAAAATGAGTCTACATCTTATTAACTGGACGGACATTTATTCATATTGCTTAACATTACTATGTTTAGGTATCTACCGTCGTTTATCCTTTGCAAAGTCTGCGTCTTAAAACTATGGTTTCAAAATTAACAGGAAAAAAAAGGTGAAACACTCAAATACTGCAAACACGTGTGTCCAACAGGAAGCACTTACCTCTGTCTGTCCCTCTGTGTCCTTGCTGCTATTTGTGATCTCTCTCTGAACAATAAACATCTCTATTACATGTAGCTAAAATGGTTCAAATTAATTACTATTACTAGAGTAAATAAAGCTTAGTATATATCCATTAATACAGCCTCCCGATCCGCACTGATCTTCACGAGATTAGTATGTTTATTTTCTATACATGTTCTTATTTTTATTTTCATGGTTATAAATTAATATTTTCTATCTAATCTACAGGTACATTAACACTAGTTTATTTCAAGCAATGTTATTATCTTTTCATCTTGCATAGGCATATTTTCTAATATGGGCAAGTAAATCATGAATACTAGACTTAAGAAATTCCACTTCAGTCCTCCCTACAACCAAGCAAGGCAACGGTTTTCTGTGAGCCTTCCAGACCCATTCTCCTTGGATGTTCGCCAGTCCGCAGGCGCCGCGAGAAGGGTCGATAACCCGGGAAAAAATCATTTAACGCAGCACAACGCGCGTACCCACACCACTCACACACGTACCCGCACGCACCACGCATACCCACACTCCCCTCCATACACGCACTCGCCACTCACGGGTTTCAGTTCCTGGATGATGCATCTTTTCCCATTAACCGACACACTTATACACGTAACACTACTCAGTTTACTCAACACGCCACACACTCCTCACCTTCACACAACAGTCCACAAAAACCTGTACACTCCCAGCTAATCAAACACAGTACACATGCAGCTGTAGCAAGCCAGCACCTGTGTAAATAGGATACTGTTGCATCACAAGCAATTTTCTGGACACAAAACAAAGGTGACTTACGCACACAATTATGAAACTTTTTATCCCTTACGTGTTATCTAATCTTACTTCACAATACACACAGCAGATGTTCACGGATTATCCAGTTAATTTTTCAGTTCTAAGTATCATTCACTGAAGGGAGTAAGAGAATCAAATAAAAAAAAAAAATATTAAGGTACATATTGGAAGGTTGATTAATCCATGAATAAATCTATTTCCTCATACATACACATGCGCAGAGAAACAAAACCTGCCTTCGTTAGAGTTTCCCGGCTCTCTGTGTACACGAAGCTCTAAAGCTGCTCAGCGTAGAAAAATAATAATACCGACATGAAGCGGAAATATCACGCAGGTAAAACTTATACACTGCAATTTTACACACGTCCTTTAAGTATCACGGCGCATCAGACCTCCCCTCAGTCACCCTCAGCCTCCCTCCCACTATACAGGCTTCCCCACTCCCCCAGTCAGCCTCAGCCTCCCCCACCACCCCCAACACCGCGATCCCGTATTGAAACTCAGGCTAATACGCAAAAAATCCGAGGCATCATCATAAGTCTTGACTCAGGAAGCTGCTGGTCGATGGTTGGCTTGGCATCAGACAAACGTGTGTGCTCCTCCTCCGTGTTTGCGTGTTTGCCTCCATCAGTGCGCCGGGAGTGAATGGTGGTGGTGGTGGTGGTGGTGGTGGTAGTGGTGGTGGTGGTGGTGGTGATGGTGGTGAGTGGAGGTAATTAATATCAAAAAGCTACTGAAATTTATCTAAACACTTTAATTGGAGCCATGAGTATTATCGATGTTGCTGCTACTACTACTACTACTACTACTACCACTACTACTACTACTACTACTATGTACTACTACTACTATTACGTCCATGATGACCACTACTACTAATACTGCAACAACCTCAAATCCAATCCAATCATCGTGCACACCGGCAGCGCCAACAAGACAATGAAGTATGGGAAATATTCCGTAGACTGAAATGAAATACTGCGAAAAATTCCTGTATGTGAAATATGATCAGTATTTTCCATAGACGTATACTCGATGCCACGGGAGAATTCAAAACCGCTTCCAAAAAAAAAAAAGTAAATAAAATAAAATAAATAAATAAATAAAGAATCCACAAACGCATCCAAACCGTCTCAAAATTCAAACAACTGTAGCTTGGCATAATTTTATCTATAAGAATGAATTACATTACACTGAATACTTTGACCTCGAAATGTTAACTGAAATATACAGCAGACTTATTGCAATATTTAGCAGACAGAGAGACAGACAAAGAGAAACACAGAGAAGAAAGGCATGAAGGCTGAAGAAATTACATCCGCTACATCCAGTAAAACCACCACCACTACCACCACCACCATCACCACTACCACTACCACCACCACCACTACCATCATCATCATCACCACCATTAACACGCTTATAAACATTCCCATCCCGCCGTGACATCCGCAGCGCACACCACACCTGGCCGGCCCCCCACGCAGCCTCACGCTCCCCGCTCACCTGGCGCTGCACGGCTGCGATGCAACAATGCCTGGCAGACTGACGCGCTACTGAAACCAATTGCAATCTAACTGATGCTCGATCGCAAGCCAAAAAGCCAGAGTGGAGTGCGGGAAACACTCTCTCTCTCTCTCTCTCTCTCTCTCTCTCTCTCTCTCTCTCTCTCTCTCTCTCTCTCTCTCTCTCTCTCTCTCTCTCTCTCTCTCTCTCTCTCTCTCTCCCTCTCTTTCTCTCTCTCTCTTATATTTTTCTCGCGGAGGGTGAGCGGCTTGTGTGTGGCGTGTTTCCTACGTGTCTTTTTCTTTTCTGTCGTGTGTTTGTTTGACAGTTTGTCTGTGTCTGCCTGTCATACTCCCACTGGCCACACTTGCCTTTGCCACCACCACCATGTACGCTTCTTACTCCTTCCTTTTTCCTTTTTCCTACTGTTAAATATTCTTTTCTTCTTAATTTTCATCCATTTATTCCATACGTCTTCCTCCTTCTTTGTCTCTTCCTTACTTGTTATTCTTTTCTTTTCTGTACTTTCCTGTTCATAATCTCTTCTACAACCTCATCTTTAATCTCAATACACTGCTCATCATGTTCATCCTCCATTTTTCCCTCTGCTTTCCACTGTCTCATAACTCATTAACCTCATCTTGCATAACAGTCTCCATAATCTAATTCAATTTAAGCTGACACAATCAGATCCAATCTAATGTAATAAAACGTAGAACAACCAAACTTAATTCAACCTAAATCAATAACACCTAACCTAACCTAACCTAACCTAACACGTAACCTAACCTAACCTAACCTAACACGTAACGTAACGTAACCTAACCTAACCTAACCTTACTTAACCTAACACGTAACCTAACCTAACCTAACTTAAACTAACCTAACGTCTAACCTAACCTAACCTAACCTAACCTAACACCTAACACTAACCTAACCTAACCTAACGCCTAACCTAACCTAACCTAACACAAACCTAACCTAACCTAACCCTAACCTAACCTAACCTAACCTAACCAAACCTAACCTAACTAACCCTAACCTAACCTAACCTAACATGACCTGACCTAACTACAACTAGAATAATCTAACCTAACCTCACTAAATCAAACGAAACTAAACCAAACCAAATATAACCAGGCCTGAATTAAGTTAAACTAAACTTGACTAACCTAACCTAATCTGAACTAACGTAACGTAACCTAACCTAACCAAAGCTAATCAAAATAACTCACTGTGGGATTTCAGATCAAACAACCAGATTATTAATAATGATTCCGATTTACACAAACTTTTTATACTCTCCAATAATTAACAACTAAATACCTGTATAGTTTTTATTTTATTTATTTTATCTTTTTTTCAGAGCTATATTTAATTTTTTCACAGGTATAGAAGACCACTTGTATTTTATCTCTCTTTTTAAATAGGTAGGGTAATCTATTACAGTTTTTCGTTGGCCGGGTTTTGATGTTTATTTCACTTTCATGAGCTGCCTTGCGATCAAAAAAAAACATGTCGGGTACATTTCTTTGTGATACCACGTGCAATAAAAAAAAAAAAAAATGTAGCCAGTAGCGTTTTGATGTGATCGAGAGAGAGAGAGAGAGAGAGAGAGAGAGAGAGAGAGAGAGAGAGAGAGAGAGAGAGAGAGAGAGAGAGAGAGAGAACGGAGAACGAAAGGAGGGAAGGTAAAGAAGAGAACGGAGGGAAGTACAGGAGAGGGAGGGAAGGAAGGAGAATAGAGGGGAGGGCAGGAAGCAGGGAGGGAGGCGGGTGACTGCGAGGCAAAAAGAATATTTCGAAATATCGGAAACTGAGGGAATATTTTGCTGTGAAGGAAATGGTCTTTTTATTCCATTGCTGTCAAACCAAGGCGGAAGCGTTCTGGGGTTTTATTTCTGGTGCTGGTGATAATATGAGCTATTATTATTATTATTATTATTATTATTATTATTATTATTATTATTATTATTATTATTATTATTATTATTATTATTACTACTACTACTACTACTACTACTACTACTACTACTACTACTACTACTACTACTACTACTACTACTACTACTACTACTACTACTGCCGTTATTCTGTTCCCTATTCGTGAGAAGTATAAATTTCATGGGTTAGGTCTTCAATTCCTGGCCTTCGTTCCCTCTGGTCGCTTCCACAGCATGAAGGCATACACACACACACACACACACACACACACACACACACACACACACACACACACACACACACACACACACGCACACACACGTTCCCTGCGCTCTCTCACTCAGGACTGGCCGTTTCTGTATGGCGAGGACCTAGGCTGGTGGGAACCCAATATAGTATGCATGTATACGGCAAAGTGGTGTGCGGTGTGTGGTGTGGCCGCTATGCCCATACACTGGAGGATATGTAAGGAGAGCACAGGTTACTATATTGATATCTGATGAGGAAAAAAATATATCTACATTATACGAAATGGATGAATGTGCATCGTTAATGAATAAAAAGGAAGTAAACATGAATTACCTCTCTCTCTCTCTCTCTCTCTCTCTCTCTCTCTCTCTCTCTCTCTCTCTCTCTCTCTCTCTCTCTCTCTCTCTCTCTCTCTCTCTCTCTCTCTCTCACTGTATCATCTTCCCCGCCAGGATTAAGACGTTGCCTAGTCGTTGTTTACTCTGCGATACACGAACATCATCAGTCTTACGGCGGCGGCGGAGGCGGACGGCAAACACACACACACACACACACACACACACACACACACACACACACACACACACACACACACACACACACACACACACACACACACGTACGCACCCAAAACTCCACCGCTGCTAATTGTGAGGGTAAAATTTTTGGTTCCTCGTTGTTTTGTTTGAGATTTGTGTTTGGTTCCTATCTCTCTCTCTCTCTCTCTCTCTCTCTCTCTCTCTCTCTCTCTGATGCTAAGCAAAAAACTGCCTTCAAACGTTCTATGCTAACACAAGATGCATTCAATTCGGCAGGGCAAAGAAATAAAGACTGGAAAACGTGCCTGAAATTAGCCAGTTTGTGCGGGGACACACACACACACACACACACACACACACACACACACACACACACACACACACACACACACACACACACACACACACACACACACACACACACACACACACACACACACACACACACACACACACAAGAATAAAAAATGGAGTTTATTTCCTTATTAAACACTTCACAATAGAAAAAAATGTTTAACGATGCAACTTTGGGGTCTTGAATGTTACCACCCTGACTTTTCTTTAGAGCATCGAAAGGAGATTAAATTATATGTAAAAAAAAAAAAAAGAGTCTGGATTGGCAATAAAGCAACTTCGTGTATACATTACGAGTGTTATAAAGAGAACTTATTATTTCATCTTATTTTTTTTTTATTATATATCGCTTAGTTGTTACCTCCCCCTTGAAATCTTGAAATATATAACATAACTGATGGTGTGGTGAAGAAGATGCTTACTTGTATTTGAGTTATAATGTGTGGCATGAATTTTTGAACACTGGGTTTTCATTGAGATTACTTACAGAGGCCACATTCATCATTACTTAGGTTTTCACAGATTGTTTTCCTGTTTCCTGTTTCCTGGTCCAGATTCTTTGTTAAACTATCACTAGAATCATGAAAACACTCGAGAACCCCGATAATTTAACCTAAAGCCCGTTAAAATAATAGAGATTTGACGCTGAATTGTTTAAGTTACATTTTTAAAAGATAAACGAGTCTTTCCATGAGAAATACCGCAACGCTTTCCAAAAATATTTAATAGATTCCGTGATGCCGAGTCCAGTAAATATTCCCTTTCACTCGTTGCCAATTTCTACACGTAAATAAAAGCAACGGGGCGGGACTATCGACAAGGACGCGCCTCTCGTTTGCATATATTGCCTTTACAAACCATGTGAGCGGAAGATTAACCTAACAAGCCTCGCTTTGTACATATGAGAGACGCAACGCTGCCGATCTCCACAGCTACCCCAAGCAGTCATGCCATACAGGCCACAGAACTTCATGTCTGCTAATTGAATAGAAATTGATACTTTAGAGAGGCAAAAATTGGTTCATAAATAGCATTGTAAATAGAAGGAACAAGTTTATGAATAAGATGGTGAGTGTAAAGATCTGAGACAGTCTGAAGAGGAGTTTGGATTAATATATAGACGATGGTGAGTGGTAGTGTACAGGAGCTGCCTTTTGTAGACACGCTGGCCTTCTGCAGTCTTTTTTTTTATGTAATGTTCCTAATACGTGGACCAATGAACCGCTTGATGTCGAGAATTCAGTATAGAAGAAAATGAGGATACGGCTTGTGGATTATTATTATTTTTTTTTCTTGATAATGAGCTGCTTTACGTTAATCCTTTGACTGCTATTGAGTACATCCTTCCTTCGTTATCAATCACTCTGAGATATCGTTACTTGTTCTATAGCCACCTCCAATCTTTAAACTGAACAGAAATTGCGAAATCTATTTTTTTTAATCTCCTTTCCGTTACATGTTTATATAGATCTCAAATATTACCTTCTGTTGTTAATTGCTTCGTATCGCAGTGAAAGGGTTAAAAACTCAGGAAAAAAAATGAAAGAAAAAGAAAGAGAAAAGAAAGAAAAAAAATGAACACGAGGAAGCAGTCATCTGATACCGCTGTTTTGCCTGGTTTCTGCAGACGATGCCATCAATAACTAGGACGAATGTACAGACGTAGTGTAGCTCTCCCCAGCTGGCAGGACGCGACCACTACTGTAGCTGACCATTACTTGAGCTCAGGTTATGGACAAAGTAAACAACACAGACTCTGGATCATCATTCTCTCTCTCTCTCTCTCTCTCTCTCTCTCTCTCTCTCTCTCTCTCTCTCTCTCTCTCTCTCTCTCTCTCTCTCTCTCTCTCTCTCTCTCTCTCTCTCTCTCTCTCTACTACCTGTTTACCTACTAGTCTACCTCTCTATCTACCTGTTTCTCAACCTATCTACCAATCACCGTATTAAGGATAGAAAGAGCAGTAACATCCGGGTGTTTATCTACCTATCTGCTTATCTGCCTTCCTACGACCTGCCTTCCTGTTTCCCTGCCTGCTTATTTGCCTGCCTTCCTATTTCTCTGCCTGCCTATTATCCGACTCACTCCTATGAACTTCAAATTGCCTCTTGTCCAATTTGTCGGCATCAGAGCTACAGGAGAGCGGCTCATATCCTGGAGGAGGAGGAGGAGGAGGAGGAGGAGGAGGAGGAGGCGACTGATGTTCCTTATATTCGCTATTACAAATCAAGGTAAAGAATATTACTAGTACCACTACTGCTGCTACTACTACTACTACTACTACTACTACTACTACTATTATTACTGCTACTACCACTACTACTACTATTACTTCTACTACTGCTGCAACAACAACAACAACAACAACAACAACAACAACAACTACTACTACTACTACTACTACTACTACTATTATGAAAACAAAAAAAAAGAATGAGGAGGAGGAGAAGGTGAGGGGGAGGAGGAGGCCACAAGATAACACCCACACTTCCCCCCTCCTCCTCCTCCTCTTCCTCGTGCTGTCTTGATATGAAGGTTCCCCAAGGTATCCCAGCATTTCATATCCCATGGTCTTTTTTTCTCCTTCCCCGCAGCGGGATTAATAATATGTCCTCTTTGAGCGCGCTTACCTGCACCGCCCGAGGATTTCTGCAGCTCGTCATTCCCAGTTTAAATGCAAAATATGGTAATAGGTATTTTTCCCCCTTTTTTTTTCGTTATAAATTAAATGGAGCGATTATTCTCTGTCTTTCCAGTCTCTCTCTCTCTCTCTCTCTCTCTCTCTCTCTCTCTCTCTCTCTCTCTCTCTCTCTCTCTCTCTCTCTCTCTCTCTCTCTCTCTCTCGTTCATTGTGTTCCTTTATCTTTGACTGCATGTTTATTTGTGTCTCTCTAGCTGCCTGCCTGTCTGTCTTTCTGTTTGTCTCTGTTAGTCTCTCTCTCTCTCTCTCTCTCTCTCTCTCTCTCTCTCTCTCTCTCTCTCTCTCTCTCTCTCTCTCTCTCTCTCTCTCTCTCTCTCTCTCTCTCTCTCTCTCTCTCTCTCTCTCTCTCAAAACAAGTGCAAAACTACATGTTTCGTACCGGTTTCTGACATCCTTCCCTCCTTCCTTCCCTCATTCCTTCCTTCCTTCCTTCCTTCCCGGCCACAGCTGCGAAGGAAGGAGGAAAGAAAAATGAAGTAGAGCGAGACGATAAAAAAAAAAAAAAGGATTCTGGAGAGGGAGAGTTCTTGGGAGCGAAGGATCTCGGGAGAAGGATGTGGGAAGTATGTGAGGAGGAGATGGATAAGGAAAAAGAGGTGAGATCAAGAAACATTTAAGAGAAGATCACTTGAAACACTTAAGAATTATGAAGGTGGAGAAAGAAGAAAAGAACGAAAGACAGAAAATGGAGAATTAACACATGTAAGAATGATCACTTAGGAGAAAGAAGGAAGCAAAGAACAAAAGAAAGATAAAGAAAATGAAGAGTGTAACATGTAAGAATAATTACTTTTGAGAAGGAAGGGAATAAAAAAAGAAAAAAAGAAAAAAAGGAAAGAAATTAAGGAAAAAGGGTAGGAACTAAAAGAGAAAAGCTTATTAAAAGAAGAGATCATGGCCGTGGGCAAGGAAGCGAAGGAGAAAGAGGAATGAAAGAAAAAAAAGATAAAAGGAAGAATGTGAAAGGAAGGAAGAAAAGGAGGTTTGGAAAGTGGACCAAAAACGTGAGAAATCTGTCATTCGATATTCTGGGGATCAAGACTGCAGAGGAGAGAGGGAGGGAGGGAGGGAGGGAGGGAGGGAGGGAGGGAGGGAAGGAAGGAAGAGAAGAAGGGAAGGAAGGAAGGAAGGAAGGAAGGAAGGAAGGAAGGAAGGAAGGAAGGAAGGAAGGAAGGAAGGAAGGAAGGAAGGAAGAAATAGACCACACATGCTCTATAGATTCTTTAGAAAAAATCGAGGAGAAACAGTAAAAGAAGGGAGAGGAGGAGGAGGAGGAGGAGGAGGAGGAGGAGGAGGAGGAGGAGGAGGAGGAGGAGGAGGAAGAAGAAGAAGAAGAAGAAGAAGAAGAAGAAGAAGAAGAAGAAGAAGAAGAAGAAGAAGAAGAAGAAGAAGAAGAAGAAGAAGAAGAAGAAGAAGAAGAAGAAGAAGAAGAAGAAGAAGAAGAAGAAGAAGAAGAAGAAGAAGAAGAAGAAGAAGAAGAAGAAGAAGAAGAAGAAGAAGAAGAAGAAGAAGAAGAAGAAGAAGAAGAAGAAGAAGAAGAAGAAGAAGATCACACGGTAGCGTCACAAGCAATGTCCATGTAATACAATAAAAGCGAAACCGTGTTGGGGAGGGCATGGGGGTCAAAATGGGTCATGGGGGGGCATTGATGGGGTGAAGAGACATTGATGGGACGTCACGTGGTGTTTCAGGGCCACGGTAACAGAATGACGCCAGCAGACCGTGACCTCGATAGCTTTTATGTGTATTGCTCCGTAACTCTTGGCTAGCGGCGGTGGCAGTGGTGGTGGTGGTGGTGGTGGTGGTGGTGGTGGTGGTGGTTATGGTGGTCGTGGTGGTGGTGGTGGTGAATGTGGCGTGTGTCAAGTAACAAACATGAATAATAATACTGATAAAAAAAAAGAGAGAGAGAGAGAAAGAGAGAGAGAGAGAGAATAAAAAAAAGACAGTTTGACAGTTTTACATACGACACGATCTCAATAAAAAAAAAAGTAAACGAAAAAAAAAAAAAAAGAAAAAAATGGAGCCAAACCAGCCAGTCACTTTAGGCGCGGGACTGAGGCGAGGATGAAAAAATAGTGTATAAAGATAAATAAATCGAGTTACTTCTGCTGCACCTGCCAGTCATCAGCCGCGACTTGCATGCAACTGACTCTGCTGGGTGGCGGTGGGGGGGGGGTACAGCAGGAGGAGAAGGAGGAGGGAGAGAGGGCAAAGCATATTCTCTAGTCTAGTGGGAAGAATGAACTTGGGAATGAATTAAGAACACATGGAAAAAGAGAGAGAGAGAGAGAGAGAGAGAGAGAGAGAGAGAGAGAGAGAGAGAGAGAGAGAGAGAGAGAGAGAGAGAGAGAGAGAGAGAGAGAGAGAGAGAGAGAGAGAGAGAGAGAGAGAGAGAGAGAGAGAGAGGAAAAAGTGAAGGAAAGAAGGACGAAAGAAGGGAAAGAAAAGGAAGAAGTTAAAAAGAAAATATGTGAAAACAAAAAAAACAACAAACAAATCACACCACGCATGCACGCACGCACGCACGCAGCCTCTCCCCCAACCCCCCCCCCACATACACACACACACACACACACACACACACACACACACACACACACACACACACACACACACACATACACGAGACCAAGGAAGGAAGAAACGAGAAAGAAAAATAAAGAAAAAAGAAAGTACCAAATTTATATGGAAATAAGAGACTGCAGAGACACAAGGATGAGAGAGAGAGAGAGAGAGAGAGAGAGAGAGAGAGAGAGAGAGAGAGAGAGAGAGAGAGAGAGAGAGAGAGAGAGAGAGAGAGAGAGAGGTGCTAGCAACATTGCGGCAGAAATAACAAAGGTATAATATCGTATGTATTCAATTTGCATGTTGTTCTTCCTGAAATACATTACATTACACTTGACTTCGTGGAAAAATACTACACCAATCTTTTCTCGTATTAATTCAAGGCAGACAGACAGAAAGATAGACAGAGAGGCAGACTAATTGGGTACTACAAACAGATAAGATAGATGGACAGATAGATAGGTAGATAGATAGATAGATAGGCAGACAGACAGATAGACAGGCAGACAGACAGACAGGCATAGAGGTAGATATATAGAAAGATTGATAGATTGATAGATAGAAAGATATATAGATAGATAGATAAAATAAATAGATAGATAAATAAATACATAGATAGATAATCAAATAGACAGAAAGGATAGACAGGTAGATATATAGAGATAGATAGATAGATAGATAGATAGATAGATAGATAGATAGATAAATAGATAGATAGATAGATATATAGGTAGAAAACAGATAGATGTGCACGTAGATAAGCAGATAGACAGGTACAGACAGATAGACAGACAGGCAGGCAGGCAGACAGACAGACAGATAGATAGATTGCAATATTCACTAATCCTCCAACAAGGGAACATGTTTAATCTCTCTCTCTCTCTCTCTCTCTCTCTCTCTCTCTCTCTCTCTCTCTCTCTCTCTCTCTCTCTCTCTCTCTCTCTCTCTCTCTCTCTCTCTCTCTTCTCATAATACACCTTATTACTCAGACCATTATTTGTCTTTTGCTCATTTCTCGTCGCTGTGAGGAAGGTAAGGAGGCATTGAGAAAACACAAGATTACGAGCCAGAAAGGGAAGGGAAGGCCGCGGGCAGGAGCGAGGGAGTGGGAGGGGAATTAATAAAGACAAGAAGAGTAAGGAAAGCTAAGAGAAGTGGGATGTAGAGACGAGGCGAGGGAGGGAGGGAGGGAGAGGGAGAGGGGGTGGAGAGGGAGAGGGGGAGAGAGAGAGAGAGAGAGAGAGAGAGAGAGAGAGAGAGAGAGAGAGAGAGAGAGAGAGAGAGAGAGAGAGAGAGAGAGAGAGAGAGAGAGAGAGAGAGAGAGAGAGAGAGAGAGAGAGAGAGAGAGAGAGAGAGAGAGAGAGAGAGAGAGAGAGAGAACAAGAAAGGATGAAGACAAGAGAATGACAAGAGAAAAGGTGAATTAAAGAACTCTGACAACAAAGGGAGGGTAAAATAAAGAAAGAAAAGAAAGAAAGAGAAATGAAGAAGAGAGAATGAAAAGAAAAAAATGAAAAAAAATAAAGAACAAAGGAAAAAAAAGAAAACAATAATTGAGGAACAAGGCACTTAACACAAGAATGGAAAAGAAAAGAGACATTTAAAATGGAGTACTTAGAAACACAAGAGCCTTCAGTGTTTCCAGGAAGGCCGATCATCACCCCACACGGCAGCCTCTTTGTTCCCAGTATCGCCCGTCACCTCTAGTTATCACTCTTTGTCTTGCCTCACAGACTCAGTTGTCAGGGGTTTACGAGTGGTGCACAGGGAACTTCAAGACCTGATACATTTATGGATAGGGATGACAGATGGACATAGGTATATATATTCATTACACTGATAGCGTTTTGTGGTCTTATGTGTTCAAGCTTCTTTTTAGTATTTTTTTTTATAGAGAACGTCACGCGTGTTCTACTGGATTCTTGCACTTTCCCTTGTGTTTTATGTTCTTTA
Source organism: Scylla paramamosain (assembly GCF_035594125.1). Lineage (NCBI taxonomy): Eukaryota > Metazoa > Arthropoda > Malacostraca > Decapoda > Portunidae > Scylla > Scylla paramamosain. The sequence continues at coordinate 15,325,904 of NC_087178.1, forward strand.
ACCTCCTTTCAATCTGGCACTTCTGCAAGACCAAAGGCTCCTCAATTCGTACACTTTCATATCATTAAGCCAATCACTGCCTGGCTTGACCAATCTTACATGTACATAGCTTATATTAACTTTTACTCTTCACTTGATTACTCTGCTAAAACTACCAACATCTAAATTATATCTATTACTTTAAATTCTCATCTTCTTAACTCTTCATCAAATCTGATTGAATATAATTTCATTCCATTATTTTCCAGTCCTCATCTCCTCATTCAACACGACCTTTACTTCTCTCACAATCAAACCTCACCACCTGCGCTCCTCTACATGCCATCCAGGTCACCCCGGTTCCTGTCTTTGTAATGAACATCAATTAAGGTGCATTACACGTGTAAGGCAAGTTCCCCAGCCTTGTAATCATTATTGCCTTTGCGTTTACCTTCCCCTTCTCACTCACTTAAATTTGCCATTCAGGTCATCCCGCAAGGCAAATGATTGTAATGAACGTGAATTAAGTTTATACTACCCAAGCTAAGTAAGTTTCTAGCCTTTGAAGCATCATTGCCTCTATCTTTTTACATTTACCTGACCCACTTACTGGCGTTCAGGTCACTCCCTACCCTATGTATTTGTAATGGACGTCAATTAAGGTGTACTAATCGACAGGTAAGGTACGTTCTCCAGCACCTGAATAATTAATGCCACTCTAACATGTACTGAGGTCTGTATTCCCAATTGCTCCAGCATCTCGACGACTATTAGTACGTCGTGGTAGAAATTAATGGAACTTTTAAGGGTGTTTTCATGATTAGTGACAGTTTAACAAGGATTATGTACCAGCAATTGGAGAAAAAAAAATACCCCATACCCAACCAGTCATTTCTGTGGCCTTTGTAAACAATCCAGGTGAGAGAACAGTACACTTAAGAATAAAGGCTTGAGTCTAAGGAAAGTTGAAATACGTCCTCTCTGTAACAGGGAAGATTAAAACAGTACGGTATAGAGGTAATGCTAGACTACTGCCAGATATAAGGACCATTACATTACATTTAAGAGGTTATAGTTAAAACTGCAAGGATTTTTAAGGGTGTTTTTATGGTTCTCGTGACAGATTAACATTATTAACTCTTTCACCGCGACAGGAAACAATTAGCAGCACCAGAAACAATGTGTGAAGACTTTACAAGAAGACTTTACTACAAGAAAGTTAGTGATGAAAAAGAGTACATTTTGCAATTTCTTCCCAGATCAAAGATTGTATACAGCTGCAGAACAAGTAAACATTTCAGAGTGAGTGATAATTAGGAGAAGGTGTACCAAGTAGCAGTCAAAGGGTTAACAGGAGAAACGCTCTTGAGAACTCAGCTAATCATCTCTGTGGGCTTTGAAAATTGTCGTGGTGAGAAAGCAAAGCGTTTCAGAATACGAGCCATAATCTCAGGACAACCTCCACGCTGACATCAACACAGTAAAACCCAGCACACCACCACCACCACCACCACCACCACTACCACCACCAGCGCGGCATTAGCGTCAGTTTACAGCCTCCCTGGTCTGAGGATGACGATTACTTACTCCTCGTGACGTTAGGAGTCTGGAAATGGTGTCATCCTTGGTGTGCTGATCTAATTAACATATTGCTTTGTCATTCATTAACGATGAGAGAGAGAGAGAGAGAGAGAGAGAGAGAGAGAGAGAGAGAGAGAGAGAGAGAGAGAGAGAGAGAGAGAGAGAGAGAGAGAGAGAGAGAGAGAGAGAGAGAGAGAGAGAGAGAGAGAGAGAGAGAGAGAGAGAGAGAGAGAGAGAGACTCGGTTTACTGACGCTCTCTATGAATTTAAATATAAGCTACAGTCAGGTTATCCAGTAAGCTTCTGAAGGTGTTATCATATTCCTCTCTCTCTAAATTCAAGTCACAGGTAGGTGAAAAAAAAAACCGTTCTAGAGTGTAACTGGTTAGGTAATATTATGTAAGCTACGATTAAGTAGGGTAGGTTAGGTACGGTTAGGATAGATTTGGTTAGGTTTAGATAAGTTAGGTTAGGTTAGGTTAAGTAATGTTAGGTAATGTTAGATTAGGTTACGTAAGGCAAGATAAGGTAATTTTAGGTGAAGTATGGTTAGGTTAGGTAAGGTTAGGTTAAGTTTGGTTAGGTTAGGTTAGGTTAGGTTAGGTTAGGTTAAGTTAGGTTAGGTTAGGTTTGGTTAGGTTAAGTTTGGTAAGGTTAGGTTGAGTTAAGTTTGGTAAGGTTAGGTTAGATTAAGTTAAGTTTGGTAAGGTAAGGTTACGCAAGGTAAAAGTAAGACTTGGTAAGGTTACGTAACGTTACATAAAGTAAGATATATTGACATAAGATTATGTTGGCTAAGGTAAGGTACGGCCAAATAAGATTAAGTAGTTTTAAGTATTGCAAGATAATGTAAGATATTCGTAAAATAACATGAAGTAAGATAAGGCAAGGTTAGCTTAGGTAAAATTAAGTGAAAGATATAGGTCTATTACAATCAGTACAAAAGAGAATGACTAAAAGGATACAGGGGATGAGGAGTATTCCTTACGAGGCGAGATTGAAGCTGTTAAATTTACTTTCTTTAGAGAGACGTAGGTTAAGAGGGGACCTGATATTAGTCTTTAAGTGGTAAAAGGGTCATAACAAGGGGGACGTAAGCAAAATTCTTAGGATCAGCAACCAGGGCAGAACAAGAAATAATGGGTTCAAGCTTGAAAAATTTAAGTTTTGGAAAGAGAAAGGAAGAAACTGGTTCTCAAATAGAGTGTTAGATGAATGGAACGGACTCAGTAATCAAGTTGTTAGTGCTAAGAGATTAGAGCGCTTTAAGAGAACATCAGACGGATATATGGATGGGGATAATAGGTGGAAATAGGTAGGTATATTTCATACAGGGACTGCCACGTGTAGGCCTGGTGGCTTCTTGCAGCTTTCTTATTTCTTATGTTCTTATGTTCTTATGTTAGGTAAGATAAGGTAAGATAAGGTGAGGTAAGGTAAGGTAAGACAGAGCAGAAGGTAATGGCTAAGGTAGGTTAACTCAGTCCTACCATTATGCAAGCCCTGTGCCATGTGTATTATGTTAAAGTAGATTTGCCACTTCCCTCGCCACTTATGCAGAGAGCTTCCCTGCAACACCCCGCGACACGAGTCCTTCCCGCCCCTCGCCGCCCTCAACACCCCGGGGAGGACACGGTAGTGAATGTAGCTTGTTAACCCTCTCCTCCCTCCCTGGTACTCACCCTTCCCTCTCCCTCATCCCCGGTGCTTGTGTTCAGATTCCTCGTGGATTGTCACATAAGGACTGGTGGTGGTGGTGGTGGTGGTGGTGGTGGTGGTGGTGGTGGCGGCATCGACAGAAAGACCAAAGTTCGTATTCAGAAATGCTTTGTTCTATCACCACGTCAGTTAATAATGAAGAAATCTCGTTAATCTGTTACTAGGACCTTAAAAACACCCTTGAAAACCCGTCACTTCAACTAGAGCCTTTTGAACGTAGTGGAGGTGCAGCGCAGAAGTGTTTCAGAATATGGTCCTAAGAAAGGTTCATCAGGAGTAACACAGCCTGAGGGGCGGCGCGGGCACACGGGGGAGCTGTTGTTGGTCCCATGGCGGCGGTGAGGAGTGTTGCGTCAAGCCCCTGAGCTATTGCCCCATAACTCTGTGTCGTTGGGTGAAAAAATGCTGCAACACACTTGAGGCTTGGGAAAAAATGCTGCAACACTTAATACTTGTTGGAAAAATCTAGTAGCATACCATTTAATACTTGCAGAAGATAATATTGTTGTAACACATGCACTTGAGGCTCGGGAGAAAGAAAAAAATGATGCAATATTTAATACGCGTTAAAAAAATCTAGTAACACACCTAACACTTGTACAAAATAATATTGTTGCAACACACCTGAGGCTTATAGAAAAGAAAATACTGCAAAACCCTTAATGATAGTTAATTATGTTGCAATACACTTGAAACTTACACAACATGCTGCAACACATTTAAGGGCTGTACAAAAAATCCATTAAAATAAAAACTTGTTAAAAAGTAAATAAAAGCAACACACATGAAGCAACATTTAGGGAGACCACAACTCAACTCGAAGATACAGCAACACTTAAGGAAGCACAGAAACACTCAGAGGAAGTAAAAAAAAACACTTAGAAATGACACGGCAACACTAAGACACCACAACACTTAAAATGGACACAACTACACTCAGAGCGATTCTAACAATCCCAGAAAGAACACAAAGAACACAATAACAGTTGAAGCAGCGCAGAAATAGTATAAGCAACAGAACACTAAGTAAAACACAAGCACTTAGACACAACAAAAGCAATTACCTCTCCTTGACTCTAGTGGTGCAGTGTTGCGTCTTAAGCCTTCCCCTCCACTCTGCCACAACATCTGCACCACCACCACCACCACCACCACCACCACCACCACCACCAGCACACAAGCGCAACACCACCGCAACACAACATCCGGCAACTGGAGGGAAAATTTCATCAGTTCCTCTTTATCTTCTACCATTTTCATTTCACTTAACGCCTTAATGAGAGGATAAACCTTTCGCTGGTGTGTAGTGATTTGTTCTTTACTGCCTTCATTTTACACCTTAATGAAGGGAGAGCGAGAAAGGGTAAGAGAGAAAGAGAAAGATCCGGCTTGAATATTTATAGGCCCGTGAAGGTATGTTAGCTTTAAGTTAGGTTATGCTACGACGCTTCAAGTTACGGCTGGGAGAGTTGCGGGCTGAGACTGCGATACGTCTGGTGAGTCTGAGTTTGGCTCGTGTTAGGATGTGCTAGCCTGAGACGAGTGTAGGAATCAGGATGCTGGAGATAGATGTAGCCAGCAGGAGAAAATGAGGGTAAGAGAAGGCTTGCCGATGTAGCGAAAGAAGACGTGCGTGTAGTGGGTGTGGCTAGAAAAGCGCATAAGACCGAGCGTTTTAGGTAAGCTGATCCACTGTGAAGAAGATAGTAGTTAGAGGGCAGAGCTTGTTGAAAGGTGTGTTTGCCTAACGAGCAACTGAGTGTATTTTATGTATATGATAGTGATAGGCTGAGCTATTGTTAGGAATGATTTTTTCTTTCTTTATTTTAGTTATTTTAAATGTAATATAGTACTAGTTTGGTTTAGTTTGAAAGTTAGCTCTCGTTGGAGATAGTTTAGATGAAAGCAAGTGTTAGAATGGGCTAGTTTGAGGGACAGTTCTGGGAGGAGTTAGATAAAATAGTTTAGGTGAAGGCACATGATGAGGTGAAACATTTACAGGACTAGTTGGGACCGGAGTTGGTTTAAGTGAGATGCAGTGTTAACGTGGGATTTTTCGAGGACTAGTTTTGAGTGTAGTTGGTTTAAATGAAAGACAGTGTCGGTCTGAATGTGAGTTATTTACACGTTACTTTCAGTTACAGCCTTTCCGAACCACGCTATTCTGCTCTCAATTCAAATACGTTGCAAGAATCAAGGTGGCACGGACGACAAAAGTAAGGAAAAGTACGAGAAAAAGAAGAGACATATAGACAAATAAGTAAAATCGTGTGAGATAAGTCGAGCGTGAAATTCAAGATGGAAGAGAAGAAAGCCGCGAGGAGACAGAAGAAAAGATCGCATTCCATCCACGTCTTTACTCCGGCTACCGCTTGTCACCCGCCACTCTCCGCGACGGTAAATAAGGCAGTGTCTTCGGTGTTGCTGCCGCTGCTGTATTATTATTATTATTAATATTATTATTATTATTATTATTATTATTATTATTTTTAGTATTATTATTATTATTATTATTAGTAGTAGTAGTAGTAGTAGTAGTAGTAGTAGTAGTAGTAGTAGTAGTAGTAGTAGTAGTAGTAATAGTAGTAGTAGTCACAAGTGGCCTCCTCCAGTGTCTCTACTCATCCCCGAACGTTCACTCGTCACTCCTTCCCATACCAGTAACTCTCTCAGTCCCCACATCATCATTTTTCCGCCTCTCACTCACTCACACAATACCTTTAACTCCTCTCATTAATCTAACCCTACCCTGATAAAATCCTTCTCGCCCTTGTCAGACAAACCAGCTAATATTTCCTCTATATCCTACTGTACCTCATATTTCCCAATACTTTCATTCTTTACCTTCAGTTCCTCCTCCATTGCATTGTCTATCCTCCTCTCAATCACTCAGTCAATCAGTCTATCAATGTCATCGCAGTCTCATACACACCTTTCACCCTAAGCATCCCCTTTAAGCCCCACTGTTCCATACCCCCTCTCGTCCCTCTCTACTCGTGTTATCCCTAGTCACACCCCACAGCCTTCCACCCCACGCATCCCCTACACACTCCACTATCCATAACGCTCTCTTGTTCCTCCCCCTCGTTCCTTCACGCCCATGCATCGTCCCGTCTCACGCCACACTGCTTACCCTTACCTATTCCAGTGACCCTTTTTCTACCTCCTCGGCTTCCTTACCTCCCTCACCGCCCCCGTCCCTCTCGCACCTAGCATGACCTAACTCGAGACTCACTCCCATCACTCCCATGCTGACTCATCGACTTCCTATCACAGACACTACTACAGCGACCCATACAGTCGGCTATAACTCACAGGGCGCTCTTCCCCTCAGCCCCGAGTGACGCAGCTTCAATATATTCGTCATTAATCCGGTGCTTCGCCTCGGCCACTCACTCCAGGTCGTAATAAGGGAATCAGATGAAGCCGTAGACTCTTTTACTTGCCATATTTGCATTTTATGTGTCGCCTCCCTCCAGACTATTGCAGTAGGTCAGGTCACGGAGGGCAAGATAAGGTCATGTCAGGAGTATTAATTATGCACTGGTGTAATACGTGAGTCGGTGTAGGTGCTGCTTTCTGTGTCATTCAAGAGGTTTTGGTGGGTTTGTTTTGGTGTGTGTGTGTGTGTGTGACAGAGAGAGAGAGAGAGAGAGAGAGAGAGAGAGAGAGAGAGAGAGAGAGAGAGAGAGAGAGAGAGAGAGAGAGAGAGAGAGAGAGAGAGAGAGAGAGAGAGAGGTGAAAGTATAATATAGACACACACACACACACACACACACACACACACACACACACACACACACACACACAACTACCGGACACACACACACACACACACACACACACACACACACACACACACACGCTGCTCCATTGCCCCAGCCACGTTCGCCTCATATATATAAATCAAGTCTTATATTACCCTCGTCCCCCCCAAGGAAGCGGTATTACACTTTTATGTCCCACACTAATTAGCTCCATTAAAATGATACTCTGAGTTCTTTATAGGGATTTGGGGGACGCGCGTTATATATATTTTTTTTTATAAAGGCTTGGCTTCATATTTTTAACATCTTCATTTACTTTTTACCATTATTATTTGTCATTTATTCGGTGTTGCTAAAGGTTTTGTCTATGCATTGTTTATTTTCTTCTTTTTTCTTTTTTTTTTTTATTCGTTGCTGTTTTTTATTTCATTTTTCTTTTTTATGATTTCCATTTATCGTTTATTCATTCTTAGTAAAGGTTTTTATTGTGTGTCGTATATATTTTTTTTTCTATGTTCTTATTTGTTGTTCTTTTATTTAATTTTACTTAATATTTACTTTCTTTTAATGATTATTTTATATTTTTTATTTTGTCCATCTTATCATTTCACTTTATCTATTTTACTAATTTAGTTTTCTGCATGATGTTCATATTCATTTGTTCTTGTTTTATCTTATTTTTATCTATCCTTTATCAGAGGTTTGGTGTAACTTTTTTGTCTTTTCATTTTTTTTTTTTATGAATTAACTTTATTATTGGTTTACTTTGATTTATTCCTTTGTTGTTTTGTTTCTTCTTTTTTATTGGTCATGTATCTCTTTTTATTACTGAGGGATTGGTTTCACTTTTATCTCCATTCATTAATTCACTATTTGATAAATTTTAAATATATACCGCGATTTCATTTGTTTATTATTTATTTCATACCTACATATTTATAACTATTTCATTTAACTTCATATCTATTACTGGTCTATTTATCTTATCTATGAATTATCTTATTTACTTTCACTATTTCATTTAGCTTATTTGTGTCATTTATTTCATTTCCATTTAAACTCATATGATTTAATTTCATATCTATCATTAGTCTACTTTATCTTATCTATTCATTATCTTATTTATGTTCACTATTTTATCTACTTCATTTATGCATTGTGATTTGAGATGAGTCATTTACCCAATCCCTATTTAAACTTAGTTAACTTAATCTCTATTACTGCTTTATTTATCTTGTATATTCGGTAGCTCTATTTTCCGCTTCGGTGTTACCAAAACAAAATTCTGCGCCTCGTTGGATAAATCGGAATTATATTTTTCGGACAGGATTCGTGTAACTGATAAAGTCAATTAAGACTCTATAAAAAAGAATAAAAAAACTCATCCAATAATCTGCCTTTCCTATCTGACTGGGGGCACAAAACACCCCACAAATAGAGGCTTAATTTACCAGCTTTATTACGTGAACTAAATAAAACTGACTGGAGTTATTAAGAGCAGGACATGGGGAGGAAATAAGGGAGGGGCGGAGGGGTGAGACAGGGATAGGGGGCGGAGGGGGTGAGACAGGGATGAGGAAGATAAAGGAGGAGGAGAAGGAAGAAGGAGATAAAATATACAAAAAGGTAGAAAAATGCAAAAGAAGGAAAGGAGAAAGAAGTGACAGGCAAAGGAAGAAAGAGGCGAAAGAAGAAGATGGAGGGGAATAAAAAAAGACAGAAATAATCATGTAGAAGGAGATATAGATAGAAAGAATGAAAGAAAAATGGTAGAAATAAGCAATAAGTAGAGAGAGAAATAGAAGAAGAATGTAAAAGCAGAATAAAAAAAGAAGGTAGAGAAAAAAAGAACTGTATAGAGATACTGAGAAAAAATGGATGAAAGAAAGAGGTAGAAGATAAAAAGACACGATGGAGAACAGAGAGAGGAAAAAGGAGGTAGAGGCAAGAATGGAGAAGAAATGGAAAAAGGGAGAATACAGATAACGGTGCCAGGACGGAATGAAAGGAGTGGAGGAGGGGGGAAGAATAAAGGAGAGGAGAAGGAAAGGATGAAAAAGGATCAAGACTGTAATACTTTGACCTGGGAAATACAATAATGGTGGTGGTGGTGGTGGTGGTGGTGGTGGTGGTGGTGGTTGTATGGGTGTGGGGAAGCATGTGACTTTGCCATCCCCTTCCTCTTTTCCACATAGAACCTTATACTGTGGAGGAGGAGGAGGAGGAGGAGGAGGAGGAGGAGGAGGAGGAGGAGGAGGAGGAGGATGAAGAGGTCTTTAACTTGAGACACATTACCTTCATTATCATCATTACAAACTTATCTCGGTATATATAAGCGGTGTGGAGAGTTGCCTTGAGGGCGCGATAAGGGAGAAGCAAGGCGGCAGGGAGGGAGTGAAGGTGGAGAGGGTGAGGGGCGCATGGTCCGTGAAGGGAGATGCGGCAGGAAGGGAGACGCGAGGAAGCTACAGAGAGATGATGGTATGGCATTTACGGAGCAGCCGCCAGGTGTCACTAGCACCGTCATTTTCTTATTGGTGCGTCACTCACCACCTGAGGGAAGAGTACCGGTATTAGGTGAGATGTAACTGTTTCCTGAGTGATATAACAGGAAATTTATCGTACATTGTCATCTTAGAGATTATATGTTCCTTGAAGTGACAGTATTTTGCTAATTGTGTGTGTGTGTGTGTGTGTGTGTGTGTGTGTGTGTGTGTGTGTGTGTGTGTGTGTGTGTGTGTGTGTTTCCTCTTTTGTCTCTTTAAGAACAATAAAACAGATATCGTGTTCTTTCTAATGACTGCAGTTTTCTTTCTTCACGTCTTCCCTTTCTTTCCGCGAGAGCAGCACCTTCACTGCACGCCTTTTAAAACACTTTAGGACCTCATTACGACTATTTCCAAGACCACAGAGATGATTGGTCGGGATTTCATGGGTGTTACTTCTATTGATGGTGCAAATTCCTTTTCAAAACAACACTCGAATCATGAAAATATCCTTAAAATTCCCAACCACTTCCACTGTACCTTGCCATAAATAGTTAAGGCAAGTCACTGAAACCCTTGAGAATGTGGCGCCTTTCTTCTCACCAGATTTCTCTAGCACGTGTCAACTGTGCCTGCCAATTCCTGTGATACTTGTGGTGATGAAAACAGAATATTACTTTGAACAGGAGCGCTAATCATGTCACTTTGTTTACTCCCAGGGTAGGAACAAAATTTTCTTCTTGTTCTTTTCTTTGTAGTTATTGTTGTTGTTGTTGTTGTTGTTGTTGTTGTTGTTGTTGTTGTTGTTGTTGTTGTCTCATTCTCCTCTTTCCTTCTCTTCTTCTTCTTCTTTTTCTTCTTCTTCTTCGTCTTCTTTTTCTTTATCCTCTTGAGTCGCAAGGGCGTTGCATACAGTAGTCAAGTTCGCCCAAACAAACCTGTAATAGAATCCGTGAGTCACTGCGTTTCTTTGTTTACGTGAGGCGCACACGCCGAGTCTCTATCACGACCTTCTCACCTGCGAGACTCCGGCCATGAGAGGTGCGCCACGTACCTCATGTAAACAAAAGGAACATGTATACAGTACTGCTGGCGAGACGGTATACAGCGGCACACAGTCTTGCTAGTGTGACGGTAAAGCTAGACTTCTAAAGGGAAGGGGACAGTCCTAGTAGTGAGACAGAAAAAAGGAACACATGGATAATCTCGCTAATGGAACGGTATTATACTTCTAAAATCTAAAGAAACAGAAACAATTCTAGGGTTAGGGCGAAATAAGGCAACAAAAAGTCTCGCTAGTGGGACGGTACAACTATATCTCTACAGGAAAAGAGGCTGTCCTAGTAGTAAGATAGACAGAATAAAGGAACACATAGACACTCTCGCTATTGGGACGACATTATACTTCTAAGGAAACAAAGACAGTTCTGGTGGCGAGATGGAATAAAAGACAACGCTGACAGTCTCGGCGGTGGGACGGTCTGCATCACGTGTTCCGAGCGACACGTGACAAATCTTTCATGTCACGTTGCATTTTTATTTAGTTTCACCCACACACTCACAATTTCTAATGCTAGTGCAGATATATTTCCTGGGAGCGGGAAAGCACAATTATTGCAAACATAATTCACTTTCTATTTTATGGTATCAAAAAAACATCGCATAATGATTTTTCTGGGGATACTATTAAAAAAAAAACAATAATAATTACATCACAGTTTATTCGGCGATTTTTAACCGGTGAACTACATACCCGTGTTATTAATAAAAAGACGGGATGAATGCACTGACTGGCTAACCCGGACCCGCTAAGCCTACACGGAAGACTCGTTTTTACCTTTTATTCAATTTATTCCGACACGAAAGAGAGAGAGAGAGAGAGAGAGAGAGAGAGAGAGAGAGAGAGAGAGAGAGAGAGAGAGAGAGAGAGAGAGAGAGAGAGAGAGAGAGAGAACATTGAAAGTTACACCATACAGGTAAGGTGAAGAGGAAGGGGGACACGTCAGATAGGAGAGAGGGGAAGTGATAGGGAATCCTGATATGGCAGGTGGAGCAGCGAAGATGGAGACAGGGAGGCGGAGTAGCAGGGAAGTGGCGTGCCAGTAGCAAAGATGAAGAGTTGGAGGCAGAATAGGAAAGAAGTATATGAGTAAATAAATTCGATGACGTGGAGAAGATAAAACCAAACAAACAGGTGAAGTAACAGATTTAGTAGAGACAAAGAATACACAGCAGGTGGAAGACTGAAGAGTACAGGTGGAAGAGACAAGCAGGTGGAGGACAGCCATGCAAGTAACCCTGATGAGGAATGTGGAGTAAAAAAGAAGAAAGGCAAGCGCAGCACGAGGCAGAGAGGAATTGAAAATAACTTGAAGCCAGATGACAGGAAGGCCAGAGGTCAAAACGTAAGTAAAGGGGAGGGAGTGAGAGGAGGGAAAGTGACGGGTGAGGCTGGTGAGGGATGGACGCGAAGGGAAGGAAGGGAGGAAAGGGAGGCAGGGGGGTGAGGGATAACGAGGGCGAGCAGGGCGAAAAGAAGAGATATATGTGAGGGAGGAAGCGAGTGGCTGGTCAGTCTCGTTTGGTGTGACACTGTATTTCTCACTTTGCTGCCTAGCGTGATGAACAGATGGCGCCTTTGTGCGTGTGTGTGTGTGTGTGTGTGTGTGTGTGTGTGTGTGTGTGTGTGTGTGTGTGTGTGTGTGTGTGTGTGTGTGTGTGTGTGTGTGTGTGTGTGTGTGTGTGTGTGTGTGTGTGTGTGTGTGTGTGTGTGTGTGTGTGTGTGCGTTTATGCAAGTACGTGCATGTACGCGCATTTATGAAATATTCGCACAACAAATTCTAATGATTTACATGAAAATACGAAAAGGAGGGAGCAATTTCACACACACACACACACACACACACACACACACACACACACACACACACACACACACACAGAGAGAGAGAGAGAGAGAGAGAGAGAGAGAGAGAGAGAGAGAGAGAGAGAGAGAGAGAGAGAGAGAGAGAGAGAGAGAGAGAGAGAGAGAGAGAGAGAGAGAGAGAGAGAGAGAGAGAGAGAGAGAGAGAGAGAGAGCTATAAAAATCCTCCCCTTCTTACTATAGTCAATTACAATGTTGTCACACTAATCAAATGAGAGTCAGCCAATCCATTTGCTTGGTTAACACTGAACTTCCACCTGCGGCAGTTTATTTGTGGCCAGGTGAGCGTGACGGGCCAGGTAAAGCGGGGAGGGGAGGGGTGAAGGTGATGCGGGGAGCGGGAAAGTGGAGCATGGGGAAGAAAGTGATGATAGTGAGAGTAAATGATGATAAATCTGTGGACAAGCAAACATGTGAATTATTGAAAAATGTGAGGAATGAGGGGAAAAAATGGAGGAAAAGATGAGAACAGATAAAAAATAGTAGAGTTGATGAGAGAGAGAGAGAGAGAGAGAGAGAGAGAGAGAGAGAGAGAGAGAGAGAGAGAGAGAGAGAGAGAGAGAGCGGCAGGTGCAAGACAGAAGAGACAAGACGAAAAAATAATGTTGAAAGTGAGATGAGCGTGAGTGTGTTGGAGCAGACACAAGTAGGAGGCTGAGACACACTGGGAGGCAGGGAGATAAATAATTTGCAGGAAAGGGAGACAGGAAGATGAAGGAAGGGAGATAAGGGATGAGAGAGAGAGAGAGAGAGAGAGAGAGAGAGAGAGAGAGAGAGAGAGAGAGAGAGAGAGAGAGAGAGACGGGAAGGACGTAGAGAAGACGAGCGTAGAGGAGGCGAGCAGTGGCGGGTCAGTGTCGCGTGGGTCCGGATGGAGAGAGGAGCTACCACGCGCCCTCCCCGCAGCCTCGACGTGTGCCTCTCCCCGCCCTACGCACGCCGCCACGCCACTCTCGGGCGCGGCCACACGCCTCGAACCCCTGCGAGCAGAGTGTCGTGCTGTACACCCAGAAGAAAAAGCACAAAAGGAATCAACGATGTGAGATAGTTAAGGTGGAATTCAATTTACCATGTCGGGCAAGAGACGCGAGTGAGTGTGCGAGTGCAGGTGGAGCAACGGAGGAGGAGGTGCAGGTGGAGGAGAAGGTAAATGCCCCGACAGGTAGCAGCCAGTCGCCGCCCCAGCATGGAGGAGGACGCGGCCGCCCTCCGCCTCCACTGCCGGGGCCTCTGACGACGCCGCCACCGAGTACCCAGTAGGTCGCCTGTGTCCCAATACTGACGCTCTCCAGGGCAAGTCTGAGTTGGTGGTACACGAGCAATAGTCAAAAAAGAAGGAATAAAAGAGGAGCATAAGGAGGAGGAGAAGGGAGAAGCGAGGAGAAAGGAGTTGAAGGAGAAAGGCTGAGGTGAAGAGGCGTTCCCATACCTCCAGAATATTGTGATGGAAAGTGGCGGCGCACCACCTGGCGTCAACTTCCCTTCAAAGCCCTTCCCGCCTCGCCCAGTGTGTGGAAATTGGCGAGAATCATTCATAAAACATTCTTTTCTCTTCCCATCCAACATCTACTCTAAAATAAGACACGAGGAATGGGGAAAGTTAAGTTATAAGCAAGAAATCCCATAAACTACTCCATGTTCCTCATCCCTTCACGGAACTACAGCCCTCTCAGCCTCCCCTTCAGCCACTCGTGTGCTCCTCTGTAATCTAAAGGCCAGTGATGGACCGATACACTTCACTGCCCTGCTTCACCTGGCCTCACCTCCACCCGCCCCCTCAGACTTGTCCCGGAACCGCGTTAAGTTTCTCCTACAATCCCTTGCCTTCCTGCCTACTACAGGAAGTGGTGGTATACTGAAATATAATGCACACTCGCAGGAATGTCTATGCGTGGCAGCGGAATCAATACACAAGGAAGACAATGTAATGCTGAGGGTTAAACGTATCTGATATTGAGCGTTATAAATGATGACAGTTCACGTATTTGTGGGGTGAAAATATTGTCCTTGCGCTACCAGTATAGAGCTCAACGGTGGACTGCAAAGTTTAATGAAGAAAAATTGATTGGGTGATCATCTAATTGACACTTGCCACCCAGAGAACACAGTCAGAGAGCACCGAATATTGAATTAATAAAAGCAATTATCAGTCACAATTACATTCACGATTAAATGAAGTGAAAAAGTAATCTAAAACTCGAAACGCGTAAAGACAAAGACACACACACACACACACACACACACACACACACACACACACACACACACACACACACACACACACACACACACACACACACACACACACACACACACTTGACAAAGAGTAATTATGTGATTTAGTGCAAACACGGGAACAGCTAAATATTTCGGGAAATTTTTCAAACAAACACGGTCTTATGTTTATCTGAAGCCGAGAGAGAGAGAGAGAGAGAGAGAGAGAGAGAGAGAGAGAGAGAGAGAGAGAGAGAGAGAGAGAGAGAGAGAGAGAGAGAGAGAGAGAGAGAGAGAGAGAGAGAGAGAGAGAGAGAGAGAGAGAGAGAGAGAGAGAGAGAGAGAGAATTTTAAGCGGTCGTGTGATGTGTGTGTGTGTGTGTGTGTGTGTGTGTGTGTGTGTGTGTGTGTGTGTGTGTGTGTGTGTGTGTGTGTGTGTGTGTGTGTGTGTGTGTGTGTGTGTGTGTGTGTGTGTGTGTGTGTGTGTGTGTGTGTGTGTGTGTGTGTGTGTGTGTGTGTGTGTGTGTGTGTGTGTGTGTGTATCAGGCAATTTCTTGGAGGCAATAAGTGAAGTTATTATTGGTTATGCGAGCACATCAGGCGTGGCGTTTGGTTTCAATGGCTTTGCAGAAGGAGGGACTTAGAAACCATGATTCCCTGTCACCACCACTACCACCACCACCCACTCGGACAACAATCAATGCAACCACTATCACCATCATCCCCCGCAATCATCACCACCAGTACTCGCAACACCTCACCATCATCAGGGGCGGAACAGTCTCCACCACCAGTCACCACTACTACTATAATCTTTCTCCTCTGCAAAAGTGGACCACAAGTGTTCTGTAATAAGACGTAAGCACACTCAGCAGCCACTTCCTCCACATTACCCAACTGTCATGCCCTTTCCACACACACACACACACACACGTACATTTTCTTAGGAGTTCTAACTGACGAAGAGGTGACGGAGGAGAAAGCGTTAAAAGCATATTATAAAAAGAAGTTAACATTAAACTGCTGAAAAAAAGTTGACTCAAGTTGGAATGATATGAAAACATAATAATCCACTTCGCTACCAAGTTGTGATCAAGTCTTAGCGAGAGGTGACGGGTAAGCTCGTGTGTGTGTGTGTGTGTGTGTGTGTGTGTGTGTGTGTGTGTGTGTGTGTGTGTGTGTGTGTGTGTGTGTGTGTGTGTGTGTGTGTGTGTGTGTGTGTGTGTGTGTGTGTGTGTGTGTGTGTGTGTGTGCTTCTTTCCTCTGCCAGCCATAACACAATCCCTCAGAGGAGCTGAAAACAAATGAAAGTCTCTAATTAAAGGGACGCTGTCGCTGTCTTCTTCCAATACACTCTCTCTCTCTCTCTCTCTCTCTCTCTCTCTCTCTCTCTCTCTCTCTCTCTCTCTCTCTCTCTCTCTCTCTCTCTCTCTCTTCATAGTTACATCGTTTCCCATTCTTCCCATATTTCCCTCCTTCCTTCCTTGTGCCTATCTCATTCTCTTCACCATCTCCTCCCTTAACCGTCGTCTATTCATTTACACCTCTCGTCCTCCTCCTCCTCCTCCTCCTCCTCCTCCTTCTCCTCCTGCTGCTTTTTCTTCCACCGTGCAGCGCCTTCAAGTCCTCCAGCAAGCCCCGCAAAGCCTCACAAGCCCATAATCCTCCCCAGCACCTTGACGAACCAGACAAAAACCATTTCCATTAACAAGTTCTTGCGTGACTCTTCTTACGCTGCCACTCGCTCATGCACCTCGCTCCCGCCGCGCCAGCCCTTGTACCTTGTGCTTCCCCTCGCCTGTTCCCCTTCAACACTCTCGCACCCCTTCGCTAGCCACCCCTATGTAGTCTAGTCAGTTCTCTGATACTGTTTCACTATCACTGTTTAGCTATCTACCTATCTTGTCCTACCCATCCTCCTTCTGCTACTACTATTACTACTACTACTACTACTGCTACTAATACTAATACTACTACTACTTCAGCCTACTGTCTTCTGCTATCTTTCACTAGTCTAATACAGTTTTCTTGTCAGTGTCATCTGCTACTGATTTATCTACTGTCTGTCTTCCTATCTACCTACCTCTCTCTCTCTCTCTCTCTCTCAGCCTTGTATCTATATCGGTCTTCTCCCTCTCGCTCCTCCTCCTCCTCCTCCTCTTCCTCCTCTGTCTCTTTGTTTTCTGTGTTCGCGTCTACTTCTCCTCTATTGGTTTCTCTTGATGCTTTTCTCTCTCTCTCTCTCTCTCTCTCTCTCTCTCTCTCTCTCTCTCTCTCTCTCTCTCTCTCTCTCTCTCTCTCTCATCTCTCTCTCTCTCTCTCTCTCCTTTTGCTTTCTATTTCGACTTTTTTTTTTTTAGAAGACAAGAAGCTGATTTTGTTTCGTCTGTTTTCTGTTTTATCTCTTCTGATAGTATGTTGCCTTCAAGTCTCTCTCTCTCTCTCTCTCTCTCTCTCTCTCTCTCTCTCTCTCTCTCTCTCTCTCTCTCTCTCTCTCTCTCTCTCTCTCTCTCTCTCTCTCTCTCAGCATCTCTTGTCTATTTCGGAAATCACGTTATTGATTCTGTTTTACTGCTCTATTTACGCTTCTGCACTTAATTGCGTCTCTTTACGGCAGATTCCTCCGGCTATCCACCCACTCCAGCTCTCCCCGCCCCTCCCACTCCCTCCCACTCTCACGCCCTCTCCCAACCTTACGCATTGCGACAAACACACACACACACACACACATACTCCCACCCTTCTCTCTTTCTCTATTCCATTTCCCATCCGCTCAACTTTCCATTTTCCCTCTCCCACTTTCCCCTCCTGTAATGTGCTGCGCCCCGTACAGTTCAAAAAGTTCGCACCAGCCTCTGTTCGGCCCAAGCTGGTGCAGGGTGGTGGTGGTGGCGGTGTTGGTAGTGAGGGAGGCTGGGCGGCAAGGGAAGGAGAGGGAAGGGTGTTCATATATATATAGCCAGTGAATTATTGGAGATGATAGGCTCTCTGTTAGAATTTCCCCTTTTAATGAGTGAGTAACGGAGAGAGGGAGAGAGAGAGAGAGAGAGAGAGAGAGAGAGAGAGAGAGAGAGAGAGAGAGAGAGAGAGAGAGAGAGAGAGAGAGAGAGAGAGACTTTTATCTATAAAACAAACCTCCCGATTTAAACTTAATGGTTCGAAGATATGCAGACAAGATGCAGAGAGAGAGAGAGAGAGAGAGAGAGAGAGAGAGAGAGAGAGAGAGAGAGAGAGAGAGAGAGCTCCACGGTTCATGAGGTTCAACAGGCAGTCATCCATTGTCCATTGTGTGTGTGCTCATGCGCGTGTAAGTTCTTGTATGTGTGTGTGTGTGTGTGTGTGTGTGTGTGTGTTGGGGGGGGAGGCGGTTGGTGTGAAGGGTCTTCATACACTAAGCCATCACTGCCCAACTTCACCTTCTCTCTCTCTCTCTCTCTCTCTCTCTCTCTCTCTCTCTCTCTCTCTCTCTCTCTCTCTCTCTCTCTCTCTCTCTCTCTCACACACACACACACACACACACACACACACACACACACACACACACACACACACACACACACACACACATACACACACACACACACACACACACACACACACACACACACACACTCGAGCTACTTTCATACTCTCCTCTCTCCTTTTGCTCTCTTTCCAAGGCCACTTTAGCCTCTCCACTTCTGCGGCTCTCTCTCTCTCTCTCTCTCTCTCTCTCTCTCTCTCTCTCTCTCTCTCTCTCTCTCTCTCTCTCTCTCTCTCTGACAATGTACAGCTTATTTTTTTCTTTCCATTTTTTCTTTTCTCGTTTTAGTCTCGTTCTTAATTTTTTCACTTTTTTTTCTTTTCGTCTCTTTCACTTTGCGTTGCTTTGCAGTCTTTACCTCCTTTTTTCTGTCTTTTCTTTTATTTGTTCTGTTTGTTTTCGTTTACGTTGGATTCACTTTTATTTTTCACCCATTTCCATTTTTTTTAATGTATTCTCATGTATTTTTATTTTTTTCCCTTCCTTCATTTTCTGTTCCTTCCTTTTCTTGTGTTCTTCTCTTCTCAACTTTCACTCCTATTCACTCTTCCCTCTATTATTCATTTTAGTGGTTTTCATCCTCATTTCCTACTCATTTTCCTTCTGTGCTTTTTTTTTATTATTTTTTTACGTGGTATTTTCCTTCCTTCCTTCCTCCTTCATTTCCTTTAGCAGAGTCTTCACCAGTCTCCGGTTTCACTTCTTTTCTCTTTCCTCTTCTTATTTTTATTCTGTCTTTCGCGTTTCCATCTATCCCTCTTTCAATATTCACCAAACTTCTTTTTTTTTTCTATTGTCTCTTTCGCTTCCGTGTTCCTCCTTCCAATATCTTCTTGTTGATCATCATATTTTTTTTCACCATTCTTTTTGTTTTCATTCTTTTTACTTCCATTTTCCTGTGTGTGTGTGTGTGTGTGTGTGTGTGTGTGTGTGTGTGTGTGTGTGTGTGTGTGTGTGTGTGTGTGTGTGTGTGTGTGTGTGTGTGTGTGTGTGTGTGTGTGTGTGTGTGTGTGTGTGGTAGCGCGCCGTTCTATTTTTCCAAGGTAATCACAGCAGCAATTAAAGTTATCATAATGATCCTGGTGATAATTAAATAGATGGTGGCGGTGATGACAAAGATAGCGGTGATTTCAAAGGAAGGTTATCGCCTCGTGTTATTACTCCTACTACTACTACTACTACTACTACTACTACTACTACTACTACTACTACTACTACCACTATTACTACTACCATCAACAGAGTAGTAGTAATAACAATAATCAACGACTATTTCTGCGAAAACACGTATTTCTAAATATCTATAGCAGCAGCAGCAGCAGCATTAGTAGTAGTAGTAGTAGTAGTAGTAGTAGTAGTAGCAAAAAAATTCTACTACTACTACTACTACTACTACTACTACTACTACTACTACTACTACTATTAATACTATTACTACTACTACTACTTCTACTACTACTACTACTACTACTACTACTACTACTACTACTACTAATAATAATAATAATAATAATAATAATAGTAATGATAATAATAATAATCATAATAATAATAATAATAATAATAATAATAATAATAATAATAATAATATAATATCAAGAACGATCTACCATGGCACACTTGCACGGGAGCGAGAAGAGTGATGAGCCTTTGATGATCATAATCAATTTAGGTTTTACTTCACCCTGTAAAAACACCTCGCCCTTCCCGGCCCAGCTCCAGTCCACCCCCTCACTCTCTCTCTCTCTCTCTCTCTCTCTCTCTCTCTCTCTCTCTCTCTCTCTCTCTCTCTCTCTCTCTAAACAGAACAGTAGTAGTAGTAGTAGTAGTAGTAGTAGTAGTAGTAGTATTTGTTGTTGTTGTTGTTGTTGTTTTTGTTGTTGTTGTTGTGATGGTGGTGGTTGTGTTGTTGTTGTTGTTGTGGTAGTGGTGGTGGTGGTGGTGGTGGTGGTGAATAGAAGTGACCTAGTGATATAAAAATAGCTGCGGAAATTAATATACCCTTTAATTATTCCGTACGCTTAAATATTAAAAATATGCATATAGTGAAAAAAAATGTATATATCAAAGAAGAGTGCCAGTTTAATTATATAGGTGTGCATTGTGTCTTTACTGAGTTCACTGAGCTTACTGAGTGGAAAACAATGAAACGAGTGAGTATTTCAGACTGGAGGAAGGAATGAGAGTGAAGATACGGGTCAACTCTTGCATTAGTGGGGTAGAATAAGGATGAGAGTGAGTAGAGTCTTCTGTAGCGCAGCCATGTGAGTGGAATTCTTGTGGTGGAAAGTAAGTTTTTTTTTCTTCCTCTCGTCTACGGAACAAAAGCCGTAACATTAGCAACAGCAAGAGCAGCTACTGCTAATCTAATTAGAGACGTCGCAGTGAGCGTTTTGATACCAGATAGCGCCAGAATTTTTAATTCTCGCCGGAAAATAAATACTTTTTGGGGCAAGGTTTTACAAGCTTACAAAGGTGTATCGTTGCACAGTAATGCGTCTGAATTTTAAGTCAATCAATTTCGTGATAACTGACAGCACATGACATTGTTTGAGCCTCTATTCATAATTTCAGATAATATTCTTAAAAGAGCCTATAAGTGTATCAAGGCAGGCAATCTGTAATTTTCTACTGACCTCAATGGAAGTATACTAATATATACTTGCATTTTCATGTACTAAACAACAGGCAAATCCATTTAATGTAAAGAAAATATAATTTTGTATCAGAGACTTTATTTTTGCGGTACGATCACTATCCTCGGGTACTTGGGCAGCGAGCAAACCAAAACACAGACACTCGACTACCCTGCACAATGGATACATCACCGCCACAATCATGGACTACAGCGGAATTAAGAAAATTCTTGAAAGAACGAGCTATACCCTATTCTGGATATAGTAAAGCAAAGTAAAGGCCTTTGTATCGGCAGAACTGAGAGGCTATTGTTTACACTTTACACTCCCTAACGGCGCGCGGCGCTTTCTTTAACTGAAGAATCATGATCAAGATAAGTACGTCGTACGTCCGCCAGCGGTGCTGTTCTTTTTTTATTTCACTGATTACTTTCATATACAGGACGTGTCAGTGATATCTGATATTTTTCAACATTCCCAGATAAAATGCACAAGCCGAAGTCAACATCCTTTTATTTTTACTGTTTATACTTACTTAAAAAAAAAATTCATTACCTATTTTTAGTTTTATCTTATAATTCAATTAACAAAGCCTTATCATACACCAGTAAGTATGAATATTAATATTAAGGGTTATGTTTTTAATTTTAGATACACTTGTGCAGCAATTCATGCTGTACTTTTCCTGCACATCGATTTCAAATTTAGCTAAGTCACCCCTTTGCCCCACGAAATCGGAGACAATTAAAAATGCTGGCGCTGATAGGTATCTACCAGCCTCACTGCGACGTCTCTAATTACCTCTACATACTACTACTGGAACAACAACAGCTACTACTTCTACTTCTACTACTACTACTACTGCTATTGTTACTACTACTACTATTACTACTACTATTAATGCTACTACTACTACTACTACTACTACTACTACTACTACTACTACTACTACTGCTTCTACTACTACTACTACCACTAGTACTACTACTACTACTACTACTACTACTACTACTACTACTACTACTACTACTACTACTACTACTACTTCTACTTCCATCACCACCACCATCACCACCACTACTACCACCACCACCACCACCACCACCACCACCACCACCAACAACAACAACAACAACAACACTCATATTTCAAAACAATATTAAAACAATACACATAAAGAAAGCAAGACATGAAAGCTACGTAGAGAACAAAGCAACGCACACACACACTCACACACACACACACACACACACACACACACACACACACAAGCCACTCACGAGATGAAACAGACACTCGACGCCAGACAGACCTCGGAGCCACGGAGGAAATAACATAGATTACTATAGGAGAGAGAGAGAGAGAGAGAGAGAGAGAGAGAGAGAGAGAGAGAGAGAGAGAGAGAGAGAGAGAGAGAGAGAGAGAGAGAGAGAATAAAAGGAATTACAGCTAAATCCACAGAATTAGCATCACTACTCTTACAACCATTATCACCACTATCACCACCATTACCATTCTTCTGCATCTATATCCTGAATGCACCATCATTAATTTCCTATCACCACTACGATCACCACTACTATCAACCACTGCTATCACCACCATTACCATAGTTGAGCATCTATATTTTCATTGCACCATTATTAGTTTCCTATCACCACCATCATCACCACTTGAACTGCCGCAACACGTATGATCGCCTTTGCTTCACCACCACTGCCACCCTCATCACCACCATCACCTCACAAATGTTTATCTCGCAAATCATGACCAGCAGAACGACCAGGAGAGTCTCGTATCACATCCCCTTTATTCCTGACGCCACCATTATCTCTCCAACACCACCACCACCACCACCACCACCACTATTGCTATTACTAGTACTACGATTACCACTGTACCTTCATACTGCTCTCACTGTCCTACTCTGCCTCGTTATGCTCTCAAATTTTATTCCTGTTATCATTATCTCACTTTATCACTACTACTACTACTACTACTACTGCTACTACTACGTATATTGATAAACATCCTCCTCTTTCCTCATTCTTATTACCATTTTCTCACTCAGTTCACCTCCACCACTACCACTACAACTACTACAGCACGTAGTACTGTAGTAGTTGTACTGTATCTTACTCTTCTTCCTCCTCCTCCTCCTCCTTCACTCCTCTCACCACTACCACTACAAACTCTCACTGAATAAAAAACTCCTTCATTACCACCTCCTCCTCGTCTTCCTTTACGCTGTCACCACCCTCACTACACTACCACCACCACCAGCACTACAACCACTCCTACTACCGCTACAGTAGATACAATTCTCACACTACACGCTATAACCCTCAAACTCCTCCACTCCCTCTGTAGTAAATGAACCTGTTAACCTTTCCCTCTCTCTAGTCTCCAGCTAGCGAGTGGGAAGGATAAGAGAAGCCTATCCTACCCCTAACCTTCAAAGACCTAACGTAAGCCCATCCCCACTTGCTACAGCCTCAAAGGGATCCCGTGAAGCCCTAATCCCACCGCCTGTGTCCCCGAAGCTTAACATTCACCTCTTTCCGCCCGGCGATGAAGCTTTTCGTTCAAATGCTCCGTAGGCCTGAAGAACATTCCGCGCCTGAGGTAGATTCAGGGAAGTGTGTAGGCTTAAGGGAGATATGCGCAGTGTGGAGGGACGCGGGGGGTGACAAAGGATGTAAGGTTTTAGAAGTATAGTTAAACACGAAGACAGGTAAACGAGAATAGATAAACAAGAGGACAGGTAAACGCGGACAGGTAAACTCTACGACAGGTAAATGGGAGGGAAGATAAACGCGGATAACTAAACACGAGGACAGGTTAACGGAAGGACAGGTAAACGAGAAGACAGGTAAACGCAAGGACAGGTAAATGAAGACAGGTAAACAGGAAGACGAGTAAACGACAGGGCAGGTAAACGAGAGAACAAGCAAACGCAAGGACAAATAAACGCGAGGACAGGTAAACGAGATGATAGGTAAACGCGAGGACAGGTAAACGAGATGACAGGTAAACGCAAGGACAAATAAACATGAAGACAGGTAAACGCGAAGACAGATAAACGAGATAACAGGTAAACGCGAGGACAGGTAAACGAGATAACAGGTAAACGCGAGGACAGGTAAACGAGATAACAGGTAAACGCGAGGACAGGTAAACGAGATAACAGGTAAACGCAAGGACAGGTAAACGAGATAACAGGTAAACTCTAGAACAGGTAAACGAGAGAACAAGTAAAATCTAGTACAGGTAAACTCTAGGACAGGTAAACTCTAGGCCAGGTAAACTCTAGGACAGGTAAACTCTAGGCCAGGTAAACTCTAGGACAGGTAAACTCTAGGCCAGGTAAACTCTAGTACAGGTAAACTCTAGGCCAGGTAAACTCTAGGACAGGTAAACTCTAGGCCAGGTAAACTCTAGGACACGTAAACGCGAGGACAGTAAAGTCAAGGAGAGATAAATGCGAGGACAGGTAAATAAACCAAATCACAGAAACGGATATAATACAAAAGAATGGGAAGAGAAGAAATCTATAAAGAATAATGTATGTAGAGGAATAAAGGAGGGTGTAAATGAATTGTAGATGTTTGTTGAATGATGAAAAGGGCTGATGTGTGGAAGATAAGGTGTGGGAAAGGTGTAGAATGGTGTAAATGTGCGTTCAATGATACATAAAAGGCAAAGGGTATAGACAGTAGGATGGAAAAAAAAAAGGTGTAAAAAAGGTGCACACATGTGCTGACGAAGCAAGGGTGTGGAGGAATGTAGAGGTGTTGAAAAGGTACAGGTATGCGGTGAATGACGGCGGGAAAGGTAAAGTGCGCGGAGATTAAGGCATGGAAAGGCGTGAAAAAGTTGTACGAGTGTGTTGAGTGATATGGCCAGGCTGCGGCTCGCTGCGGTGGAAGTCAGCTGGATGGACGTGTTGATGTAGCAGTCATGTGTGTGTGTGTGTGTGTGTGTGTGTGTGTGTGTGTGTGTGTGTGTGTGTGTGTGTGTGTGTGTGTGTGTGGCGTTACTGGAGAGGGGGAAAAAAAAGTTAGTTTTTACGTGGACAATATATCACAAGTCACTGATACGTGGACAATATATGTCACATTTCACTGATACTGCCATGTGCTACTGCTCTCTCTCTCTCTCTCTCTCTCTCTCTCTCTCTCTCTCTCTCTCTCTCTCTCTCTCTCTCTCTCTCTCTCTCTCTGACATTACCCTCAATAACACAAAACACACGAAAAAAAAAAAAAGACAGCTGATAGGGCCAAAAACAGGCAGAAACGTGCAAAATTAGTTGGATCTAACAGCAATACCCCCCGAATCACGCTTTCCTGTTGTCCTAATGGCGCAAACTGAGCCAAACTGCCGACACCTCCACGCTAACCTGTGATCTGACGGTGGTGGTTATAGTGCTGCAGACAGTCACGGTAGATATGTTGATGCTGGTGATGTTAACGGTGATGATAATGGTGATACAATGCCGATGATGGTGTGACAAGTGCTGTGTGATTGGGTTTTGTGATGGTGCAGCGGTGATGGCGTGATTGATGTGCTGCCGGAATGTGCTAATGTGCAGTAATGTGGTGTTCATAGTTGTACTATTGTGATGTGTGTGACAAAGTGTGTGATGCATGGATGTGTGTGTGTGTGTGTGTGTGTGTGTGTGTGTGTGTGTGTGTGTGTGTGTGTGTGTGTGTGTGTGTGTGTGGTTTCATAACTCTCTCTCTCTCTCTCTCTCTCTCTCTCTCTCTCTCTCTCTCTCTCTCTCTCTCTCTCTCTCTCTCTCTCTCTCTCCCGTTTTTTCTCCTCTTTCAGAACCTTTTATCCCTACTACTACTACTACTGCTACTACTACTATTATTATTATTACTATTACTACTACTACTACTACTACTACTACTACTACTACTACTACTACCACTACTACAACTGCTATCACTACCATCATTACTACTACTATTGTAACTACTACTACTACCGCTACTACTACTACTGCTATTACTACTACTATTACTACTACTACTACTACTACTACCACTACTACTACTATTTCTACCATTACTATTACTACTTGCTACCACTTTTAATGCCCTACGTCTTCCTTTGTGTTCCTTGGTGCATGTCTACGCCACACACACACACACACACACACACACACACACACACACACACACACACAGATCTATCCTGACGGGGTGGCTGAAGGAGCGAGGAGGCAGCACCCTAGCGGCGTCTTGATGAATTAGATTACGAAGGGTCTTGGTGGAAACTTTGGGAGGTGGCGTGGGGATCCTGTTACTGAGTGTGTGTGTGTGTGTGTGTGTGTGTGTGTGTGTGTGTGTGTGTGTGTAGTAGAGATGCATAAAGAAATGTAAAAGAACACTGAAGTAGTAGTAGTAGTAGTAGTAGTAGAGAGAGAGAGAGAGAGAGAGAGAGAGAGAGAGAGAGAGAGAGAGAGAGAGAGAGAGAGAAGGGGAGCGGAGGGGACAAGACCATGCAAACTTCATTAAACTTTTAAACTGCTGATGAAAGTTACTACCGAAACATACACTAAACCTGAGTCTATAAATTTTCACACGTAATATTCATCTTTTTTGGGGGGACAAGGTTAGTAGAAATGACTACCAAATTTTAATAGACTAGTACTAACCACAGGAAAAAATGGTGCTTAGGTCGACACGTGTCATTTCGCGTGTTAATGAATGGAAGGTTGTTATCATTATTGTCATTACGAGGTGAATTCAAATGCCTAACGACTGAATTGGCTTTACATATTGAGAGGATGTAGTTGTGCTTTTAATTTGGCATGTGGATGTAAATATACGGTGGGTTATAAATCGTTTGTGTGTGTGTGTGTGTGTGTGTGTGTGTGTGTGTGTGTGTGTGTGTGTGTGTGTGTTTGCAAGTCATTACGAGTTACTGCAGTTAAAATGTATAATCAGATCAACTAGATAACACCTCACCTCTCTCTCTCTCTCTCTCTCTCTCTCTCTCTCTCTCTCTCTCTCTCTCTCTCTCTCTCTCTCTCTCTCTCTCTCACGTGATCCACCACACTGATATAAATGCACTCCCTTACTTTTTTTTTTTTAATAGCCTTCTACTATTTCATATCTATTATTTCAGCAACAAACGATTTACTGTCACACACTCACATGCTCATCCACCTCACCACTACCTCCACCTCCACACCACCTGCCCCCACTCCTGGTCACCATCCACCTCCTAGTAACCTCATCCATCTAATCCACCTTACCACTGTTCCATTTAAATCCCACCCATTCATAACTTTTCACTCTCCACCTTCTAGTAACCTCATCCACCTCATCCATCTTACCACTGTCCCATTTAAGCCCCAGCCATTCATACCCTTTCAGTATCCACTATGTAATAACCCTGTTCACTTTACCACTGTCCCCATTTGAACCCCAGCCGTTCATTACTTGTCACTATCCATCTTGTAATGAACTCATTCAGCCCGCCGGTGGACCCTGCGGCAGCCATGGCGGGGCAACAGGGCACAGGGCAGATACTATTATGTCCTGCATGGGAAATTAAACGAGGACACGCAGGTTATTATGTCTGTCTTGCGGGAGGATAGTTATGTTCGATACAGGAGCAATATAACATTAGGAAGCCCTGTATTACATGAAGTTATATGAGGTCAACTATTTTTTTTCCCTTCTTCTTCCGTTTTCCTTTATTTTTTTTGGGGGGAGCGATAAGATAAGCCGATTTTGTTTCCTTTTTTTTTCCATTTTTTGTGCACTTTCCAAGTCTTCTTGACACGCTAAAGGAAAAGACACCTGGGAGATTGTTAGTCTCTTGTGAGGGTGTGTTTATTTATTACTACTATTGAACTACATGTAGGAGAACCGGACGCAATAGACGGGGCTCTCACGCGTCGCTGCTGTATTTAAGGAGAATTGTATAATTAACGTGTTGTCCTTGGCAAAAACATTTTCTTGAATAGCTTACGTGAGTTATACATTTGTCTATTACTGTTGTCTCTTCTGGAAGGATGGGGATTCAGCAAACGTTTTTTCTCCTCCTTTTATCGTTTCCTAGCTCTTAGTCTCCTTTACAAGCAGAAAAATTTATCGTAAGAAGCCAATGGAATCAATCAGTCAGCCTCATCCCCTCTCCCTCATCGCCCCTCCGGCCCGTTCAGATCCAGCACGATATTCCACGCCCACGGCACTCACCCGCCACCCGCATCACCCAACCCGGCCTATCAGTGAGCAGCCCATCAACACCCACTCGACCCTCAGCACTCCAGCACTCCAACACACACACACACCGGCCCACTTCATTTCACTCCCTCGTTCAAATATTGTCAAAAACGCCCACTTCTTTTGCCTACATTATCTCCACCCACATTTAAACACCAAACTCGCTCTTTAACACGTCCACCCATTCCATTACAGTCCCCACCATAGTACCCCTACCCCTACCACACAAAATGCCCCTCACCACCACCCCAACTCATCCCATACACAGTACAGCTTACCAGTCGTTACCCCCATCCCCACCATCACCACCATCACCACCACACAAATATACAGCCCGTTCTTCAACACCCCTAGTCAGTACCGCCTCTCCACACCACACCTCAGGTCCCCCCCAGTACTATACTCCGTCACCCCCGCTGTCTGACCGCCCCTCCACCCAACGCTCCACAACCTCAGCAGGAAGCAGTGTGGTCATTAATCGTGAGGTGAGACAGGCTGACACAAAGCACCCCACCCAGGCACTCCCGCCCTGTTTACATCTGGGTCTACTTCCCCTCGTCCCCTTCTTCTCCCCTCTTTACTCTCTTCCCTCCTTCCTTCCTTCCTTCCTTCCTTCCTTCCTTCCTTTAGTCTCTTCCTCGTCCTCTTTCTCCTCCTCTTCTCTGTTCTGAGTTCGCCTCGTCTTATATATTATTGTTGGTGTATTTTTTTCATTTTTATTTTTTTTTTTCGTTTGTGTTAATAATTTATTGTGTATGTATGCAACTCGTGTTAGTTTATTATGTTATTTTATCATCACTTGCACGTCCCCTTCCTTCTCTCCTGTTTAACTTTCCCTTATCTCCGCTTTCGTTCTGGTCCATCCACCCTTCGTTCTATCTATTTAATGTTTCCCTGCACTTCCATTTTGAGTCTGTCTGTTCTCTCTCTCTCTCTCTCTCTCTCTCTCTCTCTCTCTCTCTCTCTCTCTCTCTCTCTCTCTCTCTGATGTCAACCTCTTCTTTATTGTTCTTTCATTTTATTCTTTGTTCCTCCATCATTTTCCCTTCCCTCTTCCTTGCCTGCCCTCGCCACCCCCTGCCTAGTGTGTGCGGTGCCCCCCGTGCCTCGCGTGGCGGACACACTAACACTCGGCCTTGTAACATTACTGGGCGATAATAACAGGGACGGTCATGCCCTCAGATCACGAATGGCGCCAGGAGAAACAGAAAGTCTTCACCTCTTTACACACGAGCAGTCTGAATTTTCGTTCATTTATTTATTATTTATTCATTTGTTTATTCATTTATTTTTTTTTTACTAGCTCGACGAAAAGGAAGGAAAAACAGAATAAGAAAAGGGAATGTTTATCATATTACACAGTGACCTTCTATGCTTTTTGTTCATTTATGTTGTTTATTCATTAATCTGTTTATCTGTTCATTTACTTATTCCACAAAGAAAGGGAAGAAAAAGTAAGAGAAAATAATACTAATCTAATTACACAGCGACAGTTTGCATTTACCGTTCACTCACGTGCCATTCATTTATCTTTCTATTTATCTCTTCATTTACTTACTGCACACACCGGCAACAACACAGCTAACAGTGAATTAATGGAGTAAGTTTCCAAGAAGTAAGACTATTCTCGCTCCACTTTCGCTTTTACAATCCTCTGTCTCTTGGTTTGGATCTGAGAGTGCAGTGTATCATAGTCTCGTAAGGGGTAAAAGATCTGCAGTTTTTTTTCTTCCATTCCTTGGTGTTACGTCTCCAAGAAGTAAGACTGCTATTGTACCTTAAAATCACCTTCGCCTTTACATCCTCCGTCCCTTGGTTGAGATTGGACAGTGTACATAGTTTATCAGTTTCGTAAGGTCAAAAGATGAGCTGTTTGCTCTTCATTTGTGTTCCTTTGCGTTACATTTCCAATATATAAAGCTATACTTAAACCTCCTTCGCCTTTACTACCCTACGTCTCTTGCTTTAGATTGCATAATGCACATAGTTTATCAGTTTCGTAAGGGCTAAAAGGGTTATTGTTTGTTCTTCCTTCGTGTTCCTTTAAGTTTCCAAGAAGTGAGACTATATTCAAGCCACCTTCGCCTTTACTATCCTACGTCTCTTGCAGTAGATTAAATGTAGTTTATCAGCCTCTCAAAGGCTAAAAGGATTACTGTTGTTTGTTTTTTCCTTTGTGTTCCTGAGTGTTCTCCTAAATGAGTGAAGGTTAAGTCTGGCGTATGTACGAGCTCTTGGACCCCTGAGTCACCCCAGGCAGGCACGAGTTGCTGGTCCGCTGCAGCACAAAGGCTTCACGCAACTCTCATTTCCCTGTGCCTGCTCTTCGTCTGTTTAGCTTCTTCCCAAATAATTCCTCGCCCTGCTCTCCCTCCCTGTGCGTCAGTCTGTCTTGGCGCCGCTTCCCAGTCTGCTCTCTGTCCACCTCCCGCACACCTGTCCTGGTTGAGGTTATGGTGTTTATTATTAAGCTACCCTAACATTACTAAATATTTACGTTCACTTTCCCAACTCAAGGCCATGATATTCATTATTAACGCACCCTAATTTACCTGTACCGACCTAACATGATCTCATCTAATGGAGTCTAACAAAATCTGACCTAACATACTTTACCTAATTTCACCTAAGCTTACCAAAAGTTACTTCATATTTTCCCTTACCTAACCTTACCTAAGCTAACCTAACCTTAACCTAACTTAACCTAATCTTACCTAACCTTACCTAAGCTAACCTAACCTTAATTTACCTCACCTCACTATATAACTTTACCTCATTTCACCTAGCCAAACCTAACCAATCTAACCTAACCTCACCAAACCTTACCACATCACACCTCATCTAACCTAACCTAACCTAACCTTACCTAATCTTACACTGCCACATCACACCTCACATCACCTAACATAAACTGCCTTACCACATCACACCTAACCTAACCTAACCTTACCTCACCTAATCCCGTTAACCTATCCTAACGTTCATCCGCACCTGCCCTATTCAAACTCACACTACCTGTTCCTAAAGGCGACAATTGAATAGGTGAGGCGTGTGGTGTAGATTACGTTGCCTCTACTGTATATATGTGCAACTCCCTAACAAAGCTACCGTGACTCAGGCGTGGCTTCATTGTTCCTTGTACCTGTCATTAGGAGCCGTGCCGGGGAGACATATTGCACCTTCTTCTACGCTACAGTGACTCTAATGAAAGATCCGGCGTGTTTGTTTTAGTAAGAAGGAAGAGTCATGTATTGTTTTGTCACTTTTGTTTTGAGAGTGAGAAGAACGAGTATTGTTTTGAGAGTAAGAACCGTGTGTTGTTTTGAGAGTAAGAACCGTGTATTGTTTTAAGAGTAAGAATCGTGTATTGTTTTGAGAGTAAGAGGAACTGTGTGTTTTTTTGTGAGTAAGAAGAACCGTGTACAGTTTTGAGAGTAAGAAGAACCATGTACTGTTTTCAGAAGTAAGAACCGTTTATTGCATTAAGAAATAAGAAAGAAACGGTTATTGTTTTAAGAATATCCGTGTACGGTTATAAGGAGAAGAATCGTGTTTTTCTTTAAGAAGCAAGAAGAACAATGTGTTGCTTTGGGTAATAAGATTCATATAATATTACCTCGAAAAGTATTGTGAAACCATGTATCGCATTAGGAACATTACGTTCGTTTACAGTAAATATCAAATATTGTTTTATAAAGTAAGAAGAACCTGCTTCAAGTTAGAAAGTATAGCTTAATGAATTGAGGCTTAGAGAGGAAAAAAACAAACACCAGCAGGGATATTGGCCAATAACTATGATACTTGTGAGAAGCTACACTACTTGCATTAGAATCTGAGGCAGGGAGCGTAAAGGCAAAGACGATGGGAGCAGCTGCTTCAGGGAAACGGTGACTTAAGGGAACTGGGAGTTACGATGAAACAAGACATAAAGGGAAGGCATGACTCAAAAAAGGAAGCCACACTTAATAAGGGAAGCCATGACTTAAGGGGAGACTTATCTTAAAAGCAATCATGACTTAAGGACTGCGACTCACTGAAATCATAACTTAAGGGGAACCATGATTTAAAGGGAATATAACTTAAGGGGGAACTGTAATTTCACCTAAACTTTGACCTTACTGAAACAATAACTTTGAGCACTCTATGAATCACAACAATATTACCTCGAGAAGTTACCATTTCTTTAGGGATCGTGAGTGTGCAGAGAATCGTGACCCGTGACTTTTGAATAATGACTGACTTAAACAAAATAAACAAATAAATAAATAAACACTTAAAGACTGACTTCAGGAAAACTGCAGGTCAAGATCCGTGACAAATACAGGTAGACCTAAATGGAATCGTGAGTGACAGAATAGAAAGATGGTTTAATTATGACTTAGAAAGTATCAAAAGAAAAAAAAAAGACAAAGTGGAAATACCGTGCAGGAAACAGACAACGTATGGACAATTAGAGTAAAAGAATAGAAAACTGAGAATAATAAAATACAGCAAGACAAAACCAGAGACCTAGAAAGAGGTAATAGATTTGATTGGGGATGGAAAAGTCGAAGAGCCGATAGTGATGATTGGGAAAACTGATGAGAGCTTTGATAATGATGATGATGACGATGATGATGATGATGATGATGATGATGATGATGATGATGATGATGATGATGGTGACAGTTGAGGAGGAATCATAGCTCAAGTGTAGGACAAAGAAAGCATCAGTCTGAATCACGACCTCCATGTTGAAGTCCTCGGGGGAGAAAAAGAAAGAAAAGAAAAAGGAAAACGTTTCTTTTCTCTCTTCGGGCGTGTCCACTTAAACGTGTAACCTTGAAAACCTCTTGACCGCTTTATCCGTCGTTGTGGGAGGGCTTAAGTGTGTGTGTGTGTGTGTGTGTGTGTGTGTGTGTGTGTGTGTGTGTGTTGTGTGTGTGTGTGTGTGTGTGTGTGTGTGTGTGTGTGTGTGTGTGTGTGTGTGTGTTGAGAGAGGAATGTTAGGAATGCGTGTAAGCGTTGGACAGTCGAAGATTGAGTGCTGCACGGAGGAGGAGGAGGAGGAGGAGGAGGAGGAGGAGGAGGAGGAGGAGGAGGGAGGAAGAGGAGGAGGAGGAGGAGGAGGAGGAGGAGGAGGAGGAGGAGGAGGAGAAGGAGAAAGAGGAGAAGGAGAAAGA
Organism: Scylla paramamosain; assembly: GCF_035594125.1. Classification (NCBI taxonomy): domain Eukaryota; kingdom Metazoa; phylum Arthropoda; class Malacostraca; order Decapoda; family Portunidae; genus Scylla; species Scylla paramamosain. The sequence continues at coordinate 15,359,140 of NC_087178.1, forward strand.
GGAGAAGGAGAAAGAGGAGAAAGAGAAAGAGGAGAAGGAGAATGAGAAGGAGAAGGAAAAGGAGAAGAAGGAGAAACAGAAGGAGAAGGAGCAAGATATTCCTACATTCACTAGTTCTACAGTCAGTGAATCGCTTAATTGCTCTGAGACGTTGTGTGGCTTTCGAGTTGTCCTTCAGTATCCAGTCAACGCGGCGTAACTGACTCACAACATACCACTCAGCGTCTGTATCGTTGAGTGATGTGTTCAGTAACTCAGTCCTCCATCGCTTGGCCAAACAGGTAGTGAGATGGAGAAAGGCGAGTCGTCTTCACAGGAAGGAGATGCAACAGCGGAGGCTCAGTGACAGATTGAAGGGTAGCGAGGCAGTAGTAGCAGATTCAAACAGCAAAGTAAAGCAGTGGTAGCAGATTCAAGCAGCAGGGTGAAGCATCAGTAGGAGATTCAGAGTGGAGTAGAAACTAACATATTTAAGCAGAGTAAAGCAGTAGTAGAAGATTCAAACGACAAAATGAAAAAGTAACAGCAGATTAAAAAAAAAAAAAAGGTGTGGGGAAGGAAAAGAGAGGTAGCAGATTCAAGCAGGAGAGTGAATCGTCAGTAGGAGATTCAGTGGAGTAACAGTAACAGATTGAAGCAGAATGAAGGTAAAGCAACAAAATAAAGCACAAGTAACAAAAAAAAAAAAACAGAAGAGTGAAGCAACAGTAGCAGATTCAAGCAAAAAAAAAAAAAAAAAAAAGGAACCGAGCGGAAACAATTCAAACAGTACAATATAACAATAACAAAAGACTCAAGGTGCAGAGTAGGACCTCCAGGCAAGCAAAGTGAAGAAGGTATACGTTCAAGCTGAAGTTGGGGGGTGTGAAGAAGCATTAAAAAAAGGAAAAAAACACATGATGAAAAAGGAGAAAAAAGTGTGAGGCAGCAGAGTGATGGACCGTGAAGGAGAGGAGGGAGGGAAGCAGAGAAGCAGGGAAGTAGAAGAGCAGGGAAATAGCAGGAGCACGAGGGGAGGAAAGATGCAGTAGGGAAGAGGAAAGGTGAGCCACATACCTGCTGTCACGGAAGCTTAATTAGTGACCAGATGTCTATACAAACCAGCTGCCTTCCTTCCTTCCTCCTCCTCCTCCTCCTCCTCCTCCTCCTCCTCCTCCTCCTCCTCCTCCTCCTCCTCCTCTCCACTCATCCCCTGTCTTCTCAATTCCCCTCTTCATCTCCGCACAGCCACTCTCCTTCCCTCGTTCTCTCCTCCAACATTTCCCACTCCATCTTCCCCAGCCTTTCACCACCACCCTCTCTTCTTCCCCTCATCTTCTCTCCCTCGCAATCTCGTCTTACCCCCTCTTACTTTCCTCACAATGTCTCAATTTCATATTCTTCGCGTCATGTTTCTCCCTCCATTATCTCCTCCTTCGCTCATCAACCTTCACTTCTCTCTCTCTCTCTCTCTCTCTCTCTCTCTCTCTCTCTCTCTCTCTCTCTCTCTCTCTCTCTCTTGCCCGGAGCACCATCGTCACTTACTCTTTGCTCTCAACCCTCCATCCATCAATCCATCCATTTTCAAGCATATAATCAAACTTCATTTTTTTTTACCCTTTTCAAATCCTCCTCTCAGCTCTCCTTTCTCTTCCTCCCTCCTTCCTTTCCTCACACAAGCACCAAATCCCATATTTCTAACCCCACGAGATCCCTAAATGCCACCACCGCCACCTGTTCCCTGCCATCCCCATCTCCACCACCCCACCTGATACAACCCCTAGTCTCCCAGTAATCTCTTCCCTCCATCCTCCTCTCGTCCTCACACAAACATCAGCACTTCCTAACACCATGACAACCGTGCCCCCTCTCACTTGTTTCCCAGTATCCATAGCTTCCTGGTACACCTTTCTCCCCCTCTGGTTTTTCAATACTATATCCTCTTCACCTCTTATGACTTGAGCTATTTCATAAGGGAGGTTTTCAGATACTTATCTCCCAGTTTTTTTTATAATACATTTCCGTTTTCTTTGGGGACTGGCACTTCAATAGGCCTTTTATTTCTTCTTTTTTTGTATACTTCCTTTTTGTTGCCTTAGGCCAGCGCCCCTCATGCATAAAAAAAGTGTAAAATCTAATCTGCCTAACTCATGATATGCAAAAATGTCTTCTCTCTCACTTCCTCCCCCAGCATCCATCTCCCCAGCATCCATACTCACCTCTCGTCTCCTTCTCCTAGCTTTCTCTTCCTTACGTTTCTCCTTGCCTCCTAATTCAACCATCGAATCTAATCTGCCTAACTCAAAGTGCCTTCTGTCTTGCCTCTTCGCTCAGCATCCCACCTCCCACCTCCCTTGCATCCTTACCTTCCAGATGTTCTCCAACCTTCCCTCCTTCCCCGATGCAAGTGTCACCTCTCATCTCCCTGCCCCACAATACTCACCGTGGCATCTCCCTCACCTCCCCACCACCCTTACTTACCTTCCACCCTGCCCCAGGCGACCCTACACGCTCCTACCCCTGATCATCCATGAAGAAAAACGACTTATTTCTTCACTCTTTCCGCAATATCCCGCCAGCACGCAAGAAAGCATTAATTTCTACCGGAACTCACTCCTCCGTTGAATTAATTAGCGCATCCTCCTCCCTTCACCGCAGCACGCACCCCATGCACACGCCTCAGGACTCACCTGACGTACACATGATGCACACCTGACACACACGGGTATCAGTGCATAATTCACGTACAGGGAGTGAGTATAATTGTCCTTAGGGAATTAATATGACGATGATGGTGAGAGAGAGAGAGAGAGAGAGAGAGAGAGAGAGAGAGAGAGAGAGAGAGAGAGAGAGAGAGAGAGAGAGAGAGAGAGAGAGAGAGAGAGAGAGAGAGAGAGAGAGAGAGAGAGAGAGAGAGAGAGAGAGAGAGAGAGAGAGAGAGAGAGAGAGAGAGAGAGAGAGAGAGAGAGACAAACAGGCAGACAGATAAACAGGCAGACAGATAAACAGACAGACAGATAGACAGACAAAAAATAGACAGACATACAGATGGACACACCGACGAACTGAGAGTCGAAAACAAAAAAAAACAGGCACACTAAAATGGAACATGTATACGGAAACACACAGCCGAATACAAACCAACACAGTGAGGTAGAGCAAGACAAGAGCGGAAACACAGAAAGGGAATTGCACAGAAACAGGTGACAGGCAGGCATATATAGAACAGCCGGCCAATAATGCAGGAACAGCGATGAACAGAGGGAGAGGGAGAGAGGCAGAGAGAGACAGAGACGTAAACGCAGATGGAAGAAAATAAACGCAGCGACAATGAAAGATAACAACAGGAGATAAATATGGAAAAGAATTACATGACGTGACACACAAAGGAAAGGAGAGATAGACAGACAGACATACAAACAAACACCTTGCCATAGAAAAGAGTAAAAAGGAGACACAAAGAAAAAAGTTATATTTAGACAGGTGGAGGCAAAAGAACAGAAAAAAATATGTAAATAACTGAATACATGCAGATAGAGAGATAGATATAAAGACACATATACACAGACAGAAACTAGGACGGAAACACAGAAGAAAACAGACACAGACGAAAAGACATACAGAGGAAGCGACATATATACATAAACAAAGGAAAGAAAACCACACAGGCAGGGATACACACACACACACACACACACACACACATACATAGACACACTAAAACGGAAACAAAACAGAGAAAAACAGACAGACAGAAATACATACAACAACAGAGACACAAACACATATATACATAAACACAACTAAACAGAGAAAGAGACACGCACACACAGACACACATACACACAAACAGACACTAGGACGAAGACAAAGAACAAAAATACATACAGTAGTAGAGACACATACATACATACATACATAAACACTACAAAACAGAGGAGCAGACACGCAGACACACAGACAGACAAGCAGAGGTGACCAGACGGAGATACATAAAGACGAGAAAAATTTATATGCCACAAGACACACATACAAACGTACAGCCTTGCTTCTCCATACACGAGGCACGGCATCCGAGTTCACATTCTGGAAACAGTAAAGGGGACGGTGCAGCCACTTAACGACCCGCCATAAGGAGCACAAGTCGTACCCCTCCTCACTGTACAAACATAAAACTGATTTACGAACGACGACCCAAATTGACTTTTAGTGCATATGTGTGTGTGTGTGTGTGTGTGTGTGTGTGTGTGTGTGTGTGTGTGTGTGTGTGTGTGCGCACGCTTTTTACATATACTGGCCAAGAATATTTTATGTATGTACGTATAAACACACACACACACACACACACACACACACACACACACACACACACACACACACACACACACACACACACACACACACATACATACAAGGTCACACAAATCATTACTCCATTCCTCCCTCTCCCTTTCACTCACTCACTCACTCACTCACTCATTCACTCACTTACTCACTCACTCAATTGCTCGCTCACTTAAAGAGAAATGATGAGAGAGGAGAGGCAATGGACGTAGGGGACGAGAGAGAGAGAGAGAGTGTCACCGTCTCACTGTAGAAGGCGGAAGTGAAGTTCTAATAAGGGAATAACCTGACTTTCCAAACTATTACGGAAGCGAATTAAAACTCTCTCTCTCTCTCTCTCTCTCTCTCTCTCTCTCTCTCTCTCTCTCTCTCTCTCTCTCTCTCTCTCTCTCTCTCTCTCTCTCTCTCTCTCTCTCTCTCAAATATCATGCCTCAGCAGGGAGGAAACACAAGGGATGACAAACACAAAAGAGGCAGGAAGGAGAGAGAGAGAGAGAGAGAGAGAGAGAGAGAGAGAGAGAGAGAGAGAGAGAGAGAGAGAGAGAGAGAGAGAGAGAGAGAGAGAGAGGCATAAACAAAAGAAGAAGAAAGCGGAACAAACGAGAAACGTGACACATTAGAGAATTAAAAAAAAAGAAAATAAAAAGATAACGACATGAAATTAAGGACATAAAAAAAAAGGAATGGTGATAATGCAGTAAAAAAATAAAATAAATAAAATAAATAAATAAATAAATAAATAAATAAATAAACACTTTTGAACTGGCAAGGAAAAAAAAAAAATATAAAGGAGAACACGCACAAGAAAGAAAGGAAGAAGGAAAGAAAGAAAAAAAAAGAAAACACGACCCATTACTGCAAAAAAAGAAAAGAAATAACACGTAAACAAAGATAAAACGAAAGAAAACTAATGGACAATAGGAATAATGGATGGAAGGAGGAGGAGGAGGAGGAGGAGGAGGAGGAGGAGGAGGAGGAGGAGGAGGAGGAGGAAGTGAAAAAACGGGAGGGGTAATGATAGTAATAAACACCTGGTGAGAGAGAGAGAGAGAGAGAGAGAGAGAGAGAGAGAGAGAGAGAGAGAGAGAGAGAGAGAGAGAGAGAGAGAGAGAGAGAGAGAGAGAGAGAGAGAGAGAGAGAGAGAGAGAACAAAGAAAATTAAATACATGCAAATACGGAGAGATTAAAAGACACAGGAAGAGGATGAAAAAAGAAAAAAAGAAGAAAAAAAGAAACAATATAAAAGTGAACGGAGGAAGAAAAAATAGAAAATCAGAAATAGCAGAAG
>NC_087178.1:15367250-15374750 GCF_035594125.1 Scylla paramamosain
GGAAGGAATAAGATGCTACAATTTAGGACAGCAGACAGATACACCCTCTTTCCTTCTCCCCTTCACCTGGTTAGCACTAATTACACCTGCAGATACATTCATGACTTAATTAAGAAAGCTTTTACTTCATCCTGCTCCTTTCTTATCATTATTATCATCATTTTTTTTATCATTATTATTATTAGTATTATGGACCTTCCCGTCTTGAAAATATGAACGATATGAAATACGAATATGCTAATTATCTCCTCCTCCTCTTCCTCCTCTTCTTCCTCCTTCTTTCCACGTGACTTCATCTCTCCTGGTCCTCCTTTTCTCCGTTCCTTTAGAGAGCCTATTTCATCCCTCTCCCTCTCCCCCTCTCTCTCTCTCTCTCTCTCTCTCTCTCTCTCTCTCTCTCTCTCTCTCTCTCTCTCTCTCTCTCATTCTTCCCTAACATTGCTCTCTATTCCATACCATCCCTTTTTCTTTCCCCCGTCCATTCCATTCCTCTCCTTCCAAAGTCTTCCACTTGCATCCATTATGTTCCCCCTCCGCCGCTCCCTTTTCCTGACACCCTTCTCCCCCTCTTTCTTCCCTTCCACTCAATTAACTTCTAACCTCTCTCTCTCTCTCTCTCTCTCTCTCTCTCTCTCTCTCTCTCTCTCTCTCTCTCTCTCTCTCTCTCTCTCTCTCTCTCACTGTCATTTCTCCCTCTGACATCTCCCTTTATACTTCAGGCTATGTTCCCCCTCCCTAATCCCCCCATTCCCTTCCCCCCATTATAATTTTCCCACCATCTCCTTCCCCGTGACCTCCTCTACCTCCCCCTACCACCAACCCCCAGACACCCAAGCGATCCCCTTCCCCCATCTCCCTTACCTGTAGTGAGTTACCTGCGAGGACGCGAGGACCCTCAGGTAGGGCGACCTCGAGAGAGACTAAAGGGGCGAGCGTAGAGCAGGTGAGAGGGAGAGGTGGGAGGGTGAATGGAGAGAAGGGAAAGGAAGACTGAGAGGAGAGGAGAGGAGAGGAGAGGAGAGGAGGGAAGAGGAGAGGAGAAAAGGAAGTGTGTGTTTTTCATAGGAATGTAAATGTTTGTGTGTGTGTGTGTGTGTGTGTGTGTGCGTGTGTGTGAGAGAGAGTGTGTGTGCATCTACCTGTCTCTGTCTGTCTGTCTATGTTTGACTGCGAACGAAACAAAAAAAACAGAAAACAACACACACACACACACACACACACACACACACACACACACACACACACACACACATACATACACACACACACACACACACATACACAATAATTTCACCAGAAGTTCCTCATGCGCGTAAAAATGTCCATTCTGCTTCAGTTTCACCAACACAACAACCCGTGCAGTTCCGAAAGCTTACAACTGAATCATTGTTATGAAGCTTGAGGGTCCGCGAGACGGTGCCGGGGAAGCGAGACAGGGGCGAGAAAGAAGCGGAGAAAACAGGAACGGGGCTGGATGGGGGACGGGACAGGCGGGAGGGAGGGAAAAGGTGACAGCGTGTGATGAAGATGAAGAGGTAAAGGAGAGAAAGGCTGACCAGGAGAGAACCGGAAAGGTATCAGGAGAGCGTCGACCTGAAAGATTAATTGGAGAGAGAGAGAGAGAGAGAGAGAGAGAGAGAGAGAGAGAGAGAGAGAGAGAGAGAGAGAGAGAGAGAGAGAGAGAGAGAGAGAGAGAGAGAGAGAGAGAGAGAGGGAATGAAGGCAGTTTAAACGAAAGATATAATAGAAAAGGAAATGGAAGGAAGGAGAAACAGAAACGAGGGGAGCAGAAGAGGAGGTTAAGAGATGAGAAGGAAAAGTAAAAGGAAAGAGAAGAAGAGAGAAAGCAAGGGAAAGAAAGAAAACACAAGAGACAAGAGAAACAAAAAGCGAGAAGCGGAGAGAATAGGAAGACAAAAGAATGGAAAGGGAAGAGAATGGAAGGGAAAAGAAAATATCAAAAAAGTAAAGGGAAAGAAGGGAAATTATAAGAAAGGGAAGGGGAGGGGAGAAAAATGAAGGGGAATTGTAAGGAAAGGAAAAGAAGAGAAAAGAAGAGAAGAGAAGAGAAGAGGAGAGGAGAGGAGAAGAGAGAAGAGAAGAGAAGAGAAGAGAAGAGAAGAGAAGAGAAGTGAAGGGAAAGGGATGGTTAGACAGATAAGAAAGGAAGGGAATGGGAAGGAAGGAAAGAGAATGGGAAGGGAAGGGAAGAAAAGAGAAGAGAAGAGAAGAGAAGAGAAGAGAAGAGAAGAGAAGAGAAGAGAAGAGAAAAGAGAACGGGAAAGGTTAGACAGGTAAGGAAGAAAGTGAATGGGAAGGAAAGGAAAGGGAAGGGAAGGGAAGGGAAGGGAAGGGAAGGGAAGGGAGGGCCAGGGGAGGCAGGCAAGAGACAGATGACCAAACCTAACACAGCAGACAACACAATCACTTACGCTGCGCCAACACAAGACACGCCATTAAAACGCAACATAAAACAACACATCACGCAACATTACTCTCTCTCTCTCTCTCTCTCTCTCTCTCTCTCTCTCTCTCTCTCTCTCTCTCTCTCTCTCGTGCGTCATTAGTATTTTTTTTTACTTCTTTCCTTCTTTCACACGTAAATTTCTTTCATCACATTCTTATTCACTTCCCCTTGACGTATTTATGATCAGTTTTTTATTTCGTAATTTTTAGTTCGAATGCATTAACGCAAAGTGAATGAAAGTGAGCGAAGAGGTGAGAAAATGTGATGCTTCGTGAATTTCCTCCCCCCCATCTCTCTCTCTCTCTCTCTCTCTCTCTCTCTCTCTCTCTCTCTCTCTCTCTCTCTCTCTCTCTCTCTCTCTCTCTCTCTCTCTCTCTCTCTCTCTCTCCCCCTTGTTTACCTAATTTATTTATTCATATAACATTTACTCTAAGTGTTTCGCCACGTACTTGCCTCGTGTCCATATAAAGAAAACAAGCTTAAACAAACATATACATATTATTATTACACGTTATCACGTGTTAATGTCCCTCCTATCTTCCGTTTTCTTTCAGTTTTCATATTCCATTCATAAGAAGACAAACTGAAAGAAACGTAGATACACATTAATACGCATCACTATTATCGAGTGTTATTTTCTTCTTATCTCCCGTTTTCCTTCACTTTTCATATTTATCTGTTTCAAAGGAAGATCAGTTTAAAAAAAGCACACACATAGATATATACCATTATTATCATGTGTTACTGTATTTCCTATCTTCCTTTTTCCTACAGTTTTCATATTTATCCATTCATATTTTACTTCCATTTCTTTCATTTTCGCTTCGAGTGCATAAAAAGGAAACCCAAGTGAGCGAATAACAGTGGAACATCTTGTTGTATTCCTCAGTGTTTCATTTCCCATCATAAACCAGCGTTTGTGTCTTGCTCGGTGTCAACAAAGCTGCGATGAATGCCTCGGGTGGGCGTGGGAAGGACGTGGGAAGGGTGTGAATGAAGGACAGAGTTCCACAGCCGCGCCCTGATGTCACAAGCGAGCAATAAACGAATGGAAGCAAGCGGGGAGCGGAGGCTGGTAATAGTAAGAGAAACATGCAATTGAAACATAAACGGCGACCATTGCATCAAAAGGGATAGAAACGCAAGGATCACCCCTCATGGAAAGACACACACACACACACACACACACACACACACACACACACACACACACACACACACACACACACACACACACACACACACACACACACACACACACACACACACACACATATCAATATAGTTAGTTCACCGCAAGCTGGTCGCTGTTCACCACCACTACCACCATCACCACATCTACCACCACCACCACCACCAACACCACCATCGCCACCAAGCCCTCACGCCACAACATATTGCCCCAAATAAAACCGCTAGTTTCGCTGATCTACACCCATTTGTCTGCGATTTTTCCTCTACAACGATGCGATAATTAATCTCGCAAATAGCTTACGATTCTATTGTTCCAACCTTTAAACAAACTCATAACACATAAGATATTTCCTAACTGCTCTGTGGTGGCATTAACAGTTTAAATCTACTAATCCTTGCCAGGGAAAACTACAAAATATGAAAACTCCTTCCATTCACCGCTACAGACTGGAAGAAGAGCGTGAGGTTTATCTGAACATTCACTGGGAGGATGTATGTTCTTCGCCAAGTTAATCTGAACAGGCAATAACTTCAGCCCAACGATGTGTTATAACTGAATGTATATGGTGTTGTTGCTGACGTCACGAAAAGCACACAGAGGATGAAAGGGGAAGATGCGTATATCTACAGAACCAAAAGTATCAAAGTGGTATTCATAGTTTGTACGAGTGTTAATGTAGAACAAAGGAACACAAAATAAAAACAAATAGTAAATAACATACCTGCCTGTCATTGCAAAGGGGTCTGTTATAGAATAAACACTTGGTATCTAAATAACTTAACCAAATCTGATCTAATCTAATCTGACCTATTTTAACCCATTCTCCTCTAATCGATCCTAACCTAATCCAGTTAATTCAAACTACACTTAACGTAACATAATCTAATTTGACGTATACTAATGTAGTCAAATCTGACATAACATAACCTTATCTAATCAAATAAAAAACTATTGTACTCTAAAGTAACCTACCCTACCTTAACCTAACCTACCCTAACCTAACTAACCCACCCTAACCTAACCTAACCTAACCTAACCCACCCTAACCTAACCCACCCTAACCTAACCTAACCTAACCCACCCTAACCTAACCTAATTAACCCACCCTAACCTAACCTAACCCACCATAACCTAACCTAACTAACCCACCCTAACCTAACCTAACCTACCCTAACCTAACCTAACATAACCTACCCTAACCTAACGTAACATAACCTCAAAGAAATACAAAACAGCAAACACCGAAATAGTCCCGTCCATTGCATATCATCCATTTCACTCATCCAGCACCCATTCCTGCACGCACGCTTCCCGCCACTCTCATCCCCGTCACCCCCACACAGCACCCCATCACCCTCACACAGCATCAGTCATCCCGCTACACCCCACACACCTTCCATATCACCGCCATCATTCCTGCCCCAATAGATTACCAGCAGCAGCCCAGTTCAATGCGATATATACACCACGAACACCAGTCCCCTATTTCACACACACACACACACACACACACACACACACACACACACACACACAATGAAACGTTTGATTTACAATTTGACTGAGAGAGAGAGAGAGAGAGAGAGAGAGAGAGAGAGAGAGAGAGAGAGAGAGAGAGAGAGAGAGAGAGAGAGAGAGAGAGAGAGAGAGAGAGAGAGAGAGAGAGAGAGAGAGAGAGAGAGAGAGAGAGAGAGAGAGAGAATATGGTGTGTGGAAAATGGAATGTGATGACCGGGCAAGGAAAAAGAGAGAGAAAAAGAGAAAAAGAAAATTAAAGAAAGGGAGAAAAATACCAAAAAGAGCAAAGAATACGTGAGCAAGGAGTAGGAAGAGATGAACGAGAGAGAGAGAGAGAGAGAGAGAGAGAGAGAGAGAGAGAGAGAGAGAGAGAGAGAGAGAGAGAGAGAGATCAGTGAAGAGGATGACTCAGTGTTAAGAGGAGGAGGAGGAGGAGGAGGAGGAGGAGGAGAAGGAGGAGATAAAGAGATAAGAGATGAGTCAGAGCTTTGAAAGGGATAGGAACGGCGGGATAAAGAGGGAGAGAGCAGATTGAAAGAACCAAGGAGACAGGGCACGTGGCGGGAGAACAGCTAAGAGAGAAAGAGATAAGGGAAACGGAGCGGAAAAAAGGAAAAAGGTCGTGAAAAGATGAAGAACTATGAAGGAGAAGAAACAAGATAAAAGGAGGAACTATAGAAAATGGAAAATATTGAAACAGATGATAGGGAAACAGCAGCGAGACAGGAAGGGAGGGTAGAGGGAAGAAGGGGAGAGAAGAAGAGGATAGAGCATAAGACCCTGGCGAAGTGAAGGCCCCAAGTGATCGCCAGTGCTAGCAATTATCGGAGGAGGAACACTGACACAACAAAGTCAATAGCAAGAGGCAGCCACGCGGGAGGTGCCGGACAGCTGGCGACTCCAAGGCAGGAAAGGCTCAGGGTGGAAGGAATATGCACACAGGAATAGACTTCCATATGAACTTCAGCCCAGCTTCAAAGATTTCTCTAAGAGTATCAGCCATACCAAAAAGTAACTTTGCCTTCACCAAATTTAACGTGACGTAACCCAACAAATTTTTTATTACTTTATTTATCCATTTTTTACCTTACCTTACTTTACCTTATCCCATCTTACCTTACCTTACCTAACTAAACCTTACCTTAGTTAACCAAACCTAACTAAATCTAAAATGACTTGACGTAACCTAACCTAACCTAAATCTAACCCTATCTTATCTTACCTAACTAAAACTTACTTTAGTTAACCTAACCTAACTATATCTGAAGTGACTTGATCTAACCTAACCTAACTCTACGTAGCCTATGTACGTACATACCTAATGGCTTCTTGCAGTTCCTCTCATGTCTCTATGTTCAGATGTAAATTATAATACGTGTGAGAGAACGGAGAAGAAAAAACAGAGCAAAACACGAGGAACTTCTAAGAGTGAAGTATTGAGGAAATGAGTTTTCAAAACACAATAGAAGCGAAAAAAAATGAAGTTGTTTTAGAAGCAAAAAAATAAAAAGAAAATAAAGTAAGACAGAATGAAGGAAAAAAAATCGTATTCAGTGAGTAAAGGCGAGTTAAGACAAAAAAAAATTAAACATGCTCTCGAACATAAATGGAAGAGAAGGCAAAAAATAAAAAAAAAATAAAAAAAGAAAGAAATCGTTTACTAAGATGGAGAGAAAGGGAGGTCTTGAAAGGGCAAAAGGAGAATGAAAAGAAAAGCCGTTTAAGGGGGAAGAATGAATCGTCTTGAATGGTCACAGGAAAGTGCAAAGGGGAGACGAAATGACCTAAGGAAAGGAAGGGGTCGGCGTCTACGGATAAGGGGAAGTGAAGAAAACTCGTGTAAGACAGACGGTGAAAAGAGGAAAGGGAAATAATAAGTTTTGAAGAACGACAGCAGAGGGGAGCAAGGATAGGGAACATTGGTGGTGCCTGAGGGGACGGTGGATATCAAGTTAGATAGCTGAAGGAGAGAGGGAGAGAGGGAGGGAGGGAGAGTTTTGCATGAAGGGAAGTAATGGTATTTGGAGGAGAGGGGAGAGGGGAAGACAAGGAGAGGGTGACGAGGAGAGATTCTGCTATTGGGGATGTCTATGTGTGTGTGTGTGTGTGTGTGTGTGTGTGTGTGTGTGTGTGTGTGTGTGTGTGTGTGTGTGTGTGTGTGTGTGTGTGTGTGTGTGTGTGTGTGTGTGTGTGTGTGTGTGTGTGTGTGTGTGTGTGTGTGTGTGTGTGTGTGTGTGTGTGTGTGTGTGTGTGTGTGTGGTGACCTGGTTAGGGAAAAGGAGGAATAAAGAATAGTGGAGAGAGAGAGAGAGAGAGAGAG
>NC_087178.1:15379750-15389750 GCF_035594125.1 Scylla paramamosain
CAGTTGGCGTATATCTTTTAAATATCCTTTCTTCCGCCTTTGCTGTCGCTTTCCTGTCTACGTTAATTCAAAGGCTTAATTATCATTTTTCCTGTCTCTTTCTATTTCTTTCCCTCTTTCCTTCACAATTAGTACTTTCTTTTTCTTTTTCCTTTCAATGCTTGTCGTGCTTATTTTTTCCTTCTTCCGTACATTTTGTGCATCCGATTTTTACTTATATTTATTTTTTTCTTTTCAAATGGTTTTCCCGCTTTTTCATTTATTCTTCATTTGTTTATTGTTATTTTTTTCTCCTGAACACTCCCGAATTTTCACCTGCGTTTATCTTCCTTATCTAGGACACTTCCACCCTGCCGAGATCGTTTTAACCTTTTCAAGACACTTATCCTGTTTTTTTTTTCTTTTTTTCTTTTTTTTACCGTTCTATCCGACATTTCTATGGGAATTGGCATTAAGTGGGTCTTTTTTTTTATTCAAAATTTTGTTACCGTTGGTCAGTGATCCTCTTACACGATGGAAAAAAAAAAATATTTCACACTGCTAAAACCGACTGTGCAAAGTATCTTCGGAAACCAAGAGAAAGGATAAAACAATAGATTTTATATTGTCTGGCTAGTAAAGTGTGTAGAAACGGGTGCTGAATAAAAGAAAGATGCCTCAGAGTGATTTGTGATTAAGGAAAGATGTGTCAGCAGCAGTGAAATGGTTGATCATTCCTGCCTTTTTCCTTTTTCCTTTCCACGGCGGTCTATTAATCGATGTCTTCCCTTGTTTAAATATCATTACATTATCAAATAAAAAAAAAAGGCGAAAAATTTCAACGTCTTAATTACGGCACATGGAATTATCTTTAAGCAACCCAAACACTAAATATTTCTTACCTTTCTCCGTGCTTCTACTTGCTTCCTACTTTTCATCCAAACTTATCATGTTCTCGTTCTGTTTAACTGTTTACTTGTACTATAGCTGCTCTTTTCTACTTTTATTTCAGACATCTCACGTATCAAATATCCCTTACATAACATCCAAACGCTGACACATAGCAACATCATTCCCTCGATGCTTCTCCTCCTCCTCCTCCTCCTTCCCTTTTAATATGGATCTCCCTTTCTCCTCTCGCTTCCGACACTTCACACATTAAACTTTTCTTCCCGGTTCCACTCGTATCTTTCCATCCAAACCCTTAAAGTCAACATGATTTCCTCCATCCACCTTCCCCTCGCTCTTAATATACAATTATTCCTTTGTATTTTTCTTAATTTCAGACTCTTCACACATTAAGTCATTCTCTCCCTGTCTATTTTTTCATTCGAATGGTAAAAAGCAAACATATCACTTGTTCTATCCTTCGTTTTATTTTCCTCCACATGTTCGTTATTGATATATGGACGCTACATTCTTTTTTCTTCCTTTCATCTTCTCTCGCACATTAAATCTTGACTTCTGCGTCCACTATTTTCTTAGTTAAACAAGCTAAAAAAACACTCCATGTCCCTTGCGTCATTCTCTTCTCTGTTCTGTTCTGTTTGTTATTCTATGAACGCTATTTTCTCTCCCTTTCAAACACTTCCCATATTAATTTCATCACCTTCCACGTATCTTTTTTCATTCATACAGTTAAAATCACTACATTCGTCTCACCCTTTCATCCACAGCTTCATTTCCTCTTAAAAGGTTAACAGTTGAAAAATTACTATTACTTTCTATATTTTTTTTTTTCCGCACCAAAGACCTTACAGATTTCTTTCAGTCTTCTTCACTCAGACGTTTAAAGTGAACATCGCATTTCTTTTCTCCCACCCCTAGTTTAATTTCCTTTCAAACCTCCTCTTTACATATAGCAACTACTCTCACAGATTAACGAGTGACACTATTTCAGACACCTCACGCATTTTTTTTTTTTGTCTTTACTTTTTTTTTTTTTTTAGTTCATGAAATTTTTAAAGTAAGCATCGCACTTCTTATCTCCTTCCCGTTTTAACTTCCTTCTGAACGCCCTGTTTATGTACGGCAATTGATAAATAACCATTCCTTTCTATACTTCCTTTTAACACATTTCTTTCTTTCTTCTTTGGTCAAACGTTTAAAGTGAACATTCGCATTTCTTTCGTCCATCCCTTAGTAAAATTTCCTCTTGCACTACTCTTAGCAATCAATAAACATATTTCTTCCTTTTATTCTTGTTTATCATCTGACTCCTTACGCATTTCTCTTTTTATTTATTTATTTTTCTTTTTACTCGACCGTTTAAATTCAGCATCGCATTTATTTTCTCCCTCCTTTAGCTAAATTTCCTTCTGGACGTCCTCTACAAATACGGCCGCTACTCTTTCTTTCCTCTAAAACACTCACGCACAGAGGCAGGAGGGATGAACCTTCCTTACCTGAGCGTCCTTACATTTCCCCTCCCCGGCACACCGTCCTTCCCTCCTCCAGGCTTCCGGCGCAGGATTCACGCGGGTAATGGCTGAGGCTCCCGAAGTGACACCTGATTAATGAGGTTTTTTCCCCCACCTGCCTCACCTTGCTACCCACCATTACCTCTATTCAGTCCCGTCCCTTCCTCCTCCGTCCTCCTTCTCCATCTTAGCCACCATCACCTCTACTCAATCACTTGCCGCCCTCTGCTCCTCCTCCTCCTCCTCCTCCTTCTCTTTCTCCTCCTCCTCCTCCTCCTCCTCCTCCTCCTCCTCCTCCTCCTTCTTCTTCTTCTTCTTCTTCTTCTTCTTCTTCTTCTTCTTCTTATTATTATTATTATTATTATTATTATTATTATTATTGTTATTATTATTGTTATTATTATTACTATTATTATTATCATTATTATTATCATTATTAGTATTATCATTATTATTATTATTATTATTATTATTATTATTATTATTATTATTATCATTATTATTATTATTATTATTATTACTATTATTATTATTATTGTCATTATTATCATTATTGTTATTATTATCATTCTCCTCCTGTTCCTCCTCCTCCTTCTCTTCCTTCTTCTTTTTATCATTGTTATTATTATTATTATTATTATTATTATTATTATTATTATTATTATTATTATTATTATTATTATTATTATCATTATTATTATTATTATTATTATCATTGTTATTATCATTATTATTATTATTATTATTATTATTATTATTATTATTATTATTATTATTATTATTATTATTATTTTTGTTGTTGTTGTTGTTGTTGTTCCTCCTCTTCCTTCTCCTTTCTCTCTTCTTTTTTTATCTCATTTTGGTTATTTTTATTCCCTCTGTCTCTTCATTCCCTTAATCCCTATTCTCTCCTTTTCCTTTACTAGTCTCTCTCTTTTCCCTTCTTCACAAGTAGTAATACTCTTTGCTTTGTCTTTCTCCTTCCTCTTTTTCTTTCTCTCCTTCCTTCCTGCCTCCCTTCCTCCCTCGTGGTGCGCAGAAACACAAATTCACTTCATGTCTTTTCAAAACACCATTCATTCTTTTCTCCTCCTCCTCCCCCTCTTTCTATTTTTTTTTTCTCCCCAATGCTTCTTCATTCGTCCCTCTTTTCCTGATTCTACTCCCTGTTCACTTCGTTATCTTGATTATTCTTAACTTTTCTTGTTTGTTGTTCTTTTTCTTTTTCTTGTTCTTGTTCTTCTTTCTTTGGTATTCATTCTACATATATATCATTCATCAACGCCTCCTTCCTCGTCTTTCTACTCCTCTTCTTGATACTTCTTTCTGATTTTTTTTTCTTTTTTCTTAATTCTATTCCCAATCTTTTTCTTTATTTTCTCCTTTTTTTCTTTATTTTCCTTCTCTCCTCCCTGGCCCTCTCATCACCGTCCGTCTCTCTCTCACCTTCACATTTCCACACTTTCTCTTTTCCTCTTCGGACACTAACACCCTCACACATTTTTCCTCTGTCACTAACTACCACCACTGCACTCCTTCTTCTATCCTCTTGTTCACCTTATTTTCTCCTCCTCCTGCTCCTCCTCCTTCTAACTCTCTTCCTCTTCTTCCCAGACAGACATGCAACGAACTAAACCATCTGTTGTTATTTGGTTGTAATGTTGACTGCTGTGTAATTCTCTACTACTACTACTACTACTACTACTACTACTACTACTACTACTACTACTACTACTACTACTACTACTACTGGTACTACTACTACTACTGATAATAATAATAATAATAATAATAATACCAGTAACAACAATAATCACCTCCCAAATCTCTTCTTTTTGTTTTACTATCTTTTTCCTCTTCCTCTTCTTCTTCCTCCTCCTCCTCCTCCTCCTCCTCCTCCTCCTCCTCCTCCTCCTCCTCCTCCTCCTCCTTCAACTCGAGTTTTTCCGTCCCATAATTTCCCTCCGTCTCCTTTTCCTCCTCCCCCTCCTCCTCCTATTGACTTTATTCTACCTCTACCCCTTTCTCGTTCACCACTACCACTACCACCTCCTCCTCCTCCACCCCCTCCGCGTACTCTTTCCTCTCCTACGCCTCCTCCTCCTATTCCTCCTTTACCTGGCCACTCCACCTGCCGTCCTCACAATCAAGTGGTCCCTTCCTCACCTCTTATTGTGCACTGGAGGTCAGGTGAGAGAGGGAGAGGCGCCCCCAGTGTACTCCTTGCCCCTTCTCTCTCTCTCTCTCTCTCTCTCTCTCTCTCTCTCTCTCTCTCTCTCTCTCTCTCTCTCTCTCTCTCTCTCTCTCTCTCTCTCTCTCTCTCTCTCTCTCTCTCTCTCTCCATCACCAGTTCCCTCGATCTTCCTCCCTCTCTTCCTCTCTTTTTACTTATTGATATTTATCTAGTTTTGTGAAAAGGCAGGAATATTATGTTGGTTTTGTTTTATTAAGTGTTCGTTATGCCATTTTTTTAGTGGTGGTGATGGTGGTGGTGGTAGTAAACAACAACAACAACAACAACAACAACAACAACGAAAATACCAATATCTATCCATCATCATCATCATCATCACTATCATCATCACAATCATCATCAGCAACACACAAAACACGAGATGAAAGCACAACCGCACCTCAGGCAACACTAAGGCACTGCTGCAGAGTGCCGACGTGAAGCTGCTCAATGTGGCCACAGAATTTGGAGGCATGTGTGAGGGAGAGGGAATTGAAACTAAATGAGGCAAAGAGCAGAGTGGCGGAAGGAATGGCGGTGTGTGGGACTCTAAAGCAGTCCTCAATCGTCACACACTGGAATAGATGACGCAGTTTCGATATTTAGGTACGGATATTGCGGAAAAGCGGAGGGGTTAATGGAGGTGAAGTTGAAACACAAGGCAGGGAAACGAGGAAAGTTTTTTTTTTTTTTTTTGAGTGGGAGTTTTGTCAAATAGTGATGCATGTTTGATAGGATTGCCGTAGCACGTTCTATACGGCTGTGATACATGGGTTCTATTCATGTCAAAAAGGAGTGTTTGCAAGCTACTATACAAGGCTGCGGTGGCGTGGGAGAGCGAGGAACGATGATGTCAGAGCGGCGTGTGAAAAGAAGTGAAACTTCTTTGGGCGGACAGATTGGGTTTGGTCTTAGGGAAACCTGTGGTGCTGCAGAGAGGATTAAACAACTATGAATATTCTCGTGAGTCCGAAACAGAAGGCGAAAGGTTAAAGGGAAGACTAAAAAGAAATAGGGAGATGGTGTTAAAGGCGATATTACATAAGGCACGTTTCCATGAGCAAACAACGCTTGTGTGAGCACAGGCCAACTCATATTTCTGGCAGCACGAATTCCTCGAAGAAACCTTTCCTCAAGGAGAAAAATTTAGTTCATGCCAGTTTTCACGCAGAGGAATTTTTCAGTTATTTATATTTCTGCTGCACAATTCAAATGTAATTCATGCTTTTATTAGAACACATTTATATTCATAACTTCTGCACAAACAGATCTTCATAAATTACATGATAATCATATGCAGAAATGTTTCCCATATTCTTTAAATAAACCTTCGCATACCTTTACACTTAAATACTTTGTCCCGAGTCAAGGTGATTTCCATGAGTAAGAATTTCTCCGAGGAATCTTCGTTGACTCATGGAAATGTTGATGGAGGCAGTGTTTGTTGCTAGTTACGTTCCTGTGTGGCGGCGGCTTAGGGACGCACGGGTCTGAGCACCAGAAAGGATGGAAGCAAGTATATAAGATGGAGTGAGCTGGAGGGACGTGATGTGGAAGACGCTGACACGCTGCAGATTACGTGTGACCTTCAATAATGGAGAGCGGTGAGGCAGGCCAGTCACTTCAGACTGGCTGTGGAAATGTATTCAAATCACTTGTGTGTGTGTGTGTGTGTGTGTGTGTTAATGCAAGCATACATACCATATATACCCAGCAACTTAGGCGTCTTTCATTCAACTGCTGTGATGTTATGTGGAGATCCTTTTATACTTGCCACTGAGCAAGCCTCACACTGTGCACATACTAAAATGTTCGGCAAGATTTAACTTCAGAAAAACAAAATGCAAATAAATACCAACAGAAAACCTGCAAGATGTCAGCGAGCATATGTGTAACTTTACAATATGGAGACAGGAATTCCGTGACAGAGCTGCGGTACAACTCTTAGGATCATTACCTCTAATGCAATCATTATTAGTGTCATTGTTGTTTTTGTTTTTAGTAACATTAATAATAATCGTGGCAATCGTGGTAGTAGTAGTAATAGTGTTAAGTAGTAGTAGTAGTAGTAGTAGTAGTAGTAGTAGTAGTAGTAGTAGTAGTAGTAGTAGTAGTAGTAGTAGTAGTAGTAGTAGTAGTACCTAGTAGTAGTAGTAGTAGTAGTAGTAGTAGTAACAAATATATAACAAAGCACAACGTTTTTCAATCACTCACTTCCTTTTCAATGGCATTTTTTTTTCATAACCTCTTCCAAAGTAAATTTATTCTCAACCTAATCTTCCCTTCTCTAAAGCTTCCTTGGCACACTCGCGCATCCCTTATCGCCTCTCACTTCACTCCTTCACTTCCTCATTCACTCTCAATTCCTCACACTTTCTACTACGTACCTTCTCTCCTTTCCTCCTTCCACTCTTCACCCTGACACGCCATAAGTTACTGCTCTCTTTATTACTATTCCCGCACCTAATTTTCCTCTCTTCTTCCCTTTCCTTTCTATCTTCTCTTTCTTTCATTCATTTCTTCCAACTGTCATTCCTACATCTAATTCTCTCTCTCTCTCTCTCTCTCTCTCTCTCTCTCTCTCTCTCTCTCTCTCTCTCTCTCTCTCTCTCTCTCTCTCTCTCTCTTCCTCTTATTTTTTTCTCTCTCAGTTCCCGTCTTTCTCCTTTTTTTCACTCTCCCTCCTCTTTCTTGTAATTATTTCCTTCCCTTCTCTCTCTCTCTCTCTCTCTCTCTCTCTCTCTCTCTCTCTCTCTCTCTCTCTCTCTCTCTCTCTCTCTCTCTCTCTCTCTCTCTCTCTCTCTCTCTCTCTCTCTCTCTCTCTCTCTCTCCCTCTCATCTTTCAGTACCTTATGCTAGTCTTTTCTCATCAAGGTCCCGGATTCCTGTACCTGCTAATGGGCAATGCAGGTGAATTAATCAGGTACACTCATAGTCATTAGTCAGGGAATTACGTGCTTCATTCTCTTGCACTGTATTTTTGAGTTATTTCAATTTTATTTCTTAGGGTCACTGATATTTGGTTGTTAGTACGGAAAATATTACGAGACCAGGGACGGTTTTTCTCGTATTTATTCTTGTAGCAGGGTCTAGTGGAGGGTGTGAGGTTTTGCAAGGTGTCTTCAGAAATCTGTCGACAGTTTAAGAGGCAACTCGTGTTAAGCTATTATATTTTTTTCTCAGTTTATCGTCATTACTGTGATAGTTAGCGGGCTCTAGTGCAGTGGTTCCCAGACTACTTTTATGGTTCTGCAACGCTAGCCAAATCTCTCTCTCTCTCTCTCTCTCTCTCTCTCTCTCTCTCTCTCTCTCTCTCTCTCTCTCTCTCTCTCTCTCTCTCTCTCTCTCTCTCTCTCTCCCAATGCTCAGAACCGTCAAATCATAGGTATGGTAGCAAAAGTGCTCATCATTTCTCTCTCTCTCTCTCTCTCTCTCTCTCTCTCTCTCTCTCTCTCTCTCTCTCTCTCTCTCTCTCTCTCTCTCTCTCTCTCTCTCTTTTTTTTATTTAAACATAGGTACATTATCACCCGAAGGCGCACTGCCGTGTGCAACCTATTTTAGGGGTGGGACACAACACACAAATACAAATATAAATATTTCTCTCTCTCTCTCTCTCTCTCTCTCTCTCTCTCTCTCTCTCTCTCTCTCTCTCTCTCTCTCTCTCTCTCTCTCTCTCTCTCTCTCTCTCTCTCTCTCTCTCTCTCTCTCTCTCTCTCTCTCTCTCTCTCTCTCTCTCTCTCTCTCTCTCTCTCTCTCTCTCTCTCTCTCTCTCTCTCTCTCTCTCAATGCTCAGAACTGTCAAATCATAGGTATGGTAGCAAAAGTGCTCATCATTTCTCTCTCTCTCTCTCTCTCTCTCTCTCTCTCTCTCTCTCTCTCTCTCTCTCTCTCTCTCTCTCTCTCTCTCTCTCTCTCTCTCTCTCTCTCTCTCGTATCCATTAATTTTTACGCCGAACTGGCTTTACTCGTACTGAAAAGATAATAAAAAGTATTAAACCTTTTTAAAAACATCACAAAATGGATAAAATCTCATTATTCCTGCTGAGCGTAAAAATCTGGTGAGAAAACGAACAGAAATAACGCCCGGAACTTTTTTTTCTGTTTTGTTTCATTTTATCGCGATGAGACGATAGAAAAAACCGACTGACGAGAGGAAATGAATGAGGGATAATGAGTGGAAATGAATGAGGGATGAGCATGAATAACACATTGGTCACCTGACTTGGAAATGAAGCCCAGCGTGAAGTGCAAGTCGTTAGGTAGTTGGATAGTTTAGCTCGTGAAACCAAAAAGAAAATAGTAAAAAAATAAATAAAATAAAATAAATAAATGAACGTTAAAAAGATAAAAGTAGATGATAAATAAAACAAAAAAGTTGGGAGACAGGAAATAATGAAAAATAAAACCAGAAAGAAAACAAGAAAAGAAACTAATAGAGTAAATAAAACTATATGAAAAAAAAGTTAACCACTGAAACCAGATATGAGAAACTAAAATAAAAAAAATAAAAGAATAGATGAAGCAAACACTTAAAATAATAAAGCCAGAACCAAAACGAGGAAATAAATAAAAAGACAAGACCAAGGATAAAGCAAGATAATGAAAAAGAAAAGATAAATGATAGAAAAAAACAATGGAGAAAAATAAACAAACAAACCTGAAATAATAAAAGATAAAAAACAGGGAAAAAGAAAATACGTAGAATCAAAAACAAGAGAAAGGAAATGGGAGGAGGAAATTGCTCGATAAAACCAAAGAAAAACAAGATAAAGAGATAAAAAAAAAGGAAAGAGTAAATAACACTACAAAATAAATAAAACACAAAATATGGAAAAGGACAAAAAAAAAACACAAAAACACAAAAGACACAAACACAAAGGGGAAAAGAAAAACTAAATAAAAAAAATAACACGAATAAGTGAAAAAAATACAGGGGAAAAATATGAAACTAGAAAACAAGAAAAAAAAAGAGAAAAAGCAGAGTTGCAAAAATAGAAAACGCTCAACATAACAAGGAATGAAAAAGTTAACCAAAACAAGGAAGCGATAAATACAGATAGAGAGAAAAAAAAAACAGGAAAACAAAACGGGGAATAAATAAGTAAAACAAAGTAAATTAAATAAAAAAACAAAAAAGACATAAACCCAAAAAATCAAAGAAGAGAAAAAACAAAAGCACATGAGAAAAAAAAGTAGACGATGGAAAATAAACCAAATAAAAACACAAAAAATACAAACGAAACCGAAAAAAAAAACGAAAAAAAAACACAAAAACAAAAAAAAAAAACGGAAGAAAACGGGAAAAAGCAAGGTAGGGAAAATAGAAAACGAGAAACACTCGCTAGCTACTTTCTTTTTTTCTTTTTCC
>NC_087178.1:15392250-15407250 GCF_035594125.1 Scylla paramamosain
CTGTCTGTCTGTTTGTCTCAATCTGCCTAATCCCAATGCGTCTGGCCCACTTCAAGATGCTCTTAAGGGGAAAGAGAAGAAATAAGGAGAGGAACTTCGTGTTTCGAGGACTTTGCCGACGGAATGAGGAGGAGGAGGAGGAGGAGGAGGAGGAGGAGGAGGAGGAGGAGGAGGGGGAGGAGGACATCACACCGGTAAATAAGAATTGAGGACTGATAAGAAATTCGTCTGTATAAGTGGAGGAGGAGGAAGAGGAGGAGGAGGAGGAGGAGGAGGAGGAGGAGGAGGAGGAGGAGGAGGAGGAGGAGGAGGAGGAGGAAGAGGAGGCGCAGCAACAGAATGAAAGGAAATGGAGACCGATTAGGAGATGAAGGATGAGACTGTTCTGGAGGAGGAGGAGGAGGAGGAGGAGGAGGAGGAGGAAGAGTCACGCTCTATACCTGTACCTGACAATGACACTGCCGCCCTTCACCTGCTGAGAAGACCGTGTCCCTGATCACCAACACCTTTCCATACCCTGCTGCCGCACCATTAGGCAACACTGCTCCCTTTAACTGTTTCTTCTGCAGCACTTCCTCTTGCAACATCACTCCTCACTACAGTCTTCCAAATACTATATTCAGTAACGTTGTCATTTAAACTTCAACAAAAATTTTCGTACGTATCCATTTGCAACACTGACTAAAATTCTCTCTCTCTCTCTCTCTCTCTCTCTCTCTCTCTCTCTCTCTCTCTCTCTCTCTCTCTCTCTCTCTCTCTCTCTCTCTCTCTCTCTCTCTCTCTCTCTCTCTTGAAGCACCACTTTCTTCTTTGTTATATTTTTACACTATATTCACCACCACTATCATTGCAACTCTTCAAATCTATCATCACTCTTACAATTTCCTATACCTCCTTCTGCAACACTCTCTTGTAACACCAACCTCTTCTTTGCAGTACTATATCAAAACTATGATCACGAACTCTAAACGATATTTCTCAACTCTCCCCTCAAAACAAAACAATAATGCCCAGCTTCCTGCAACTCTCTCTCTCTCTCTCTCTCTCTCTCTCTCTCTCTCTCTCTCTCTCTCTCTCTCTCTCTCTCTCTCTCTCTCTCTCTCTCTCTCTCTCTCTCTCTCTCTTGCAGTATTCTGTTCACCGACCTCTTTGCAATACTATATTTAGCAACACTATCATCGCTAACTCCATGCAACAAAACTTCCGAACGCTCCCCTCCCTCTCTTGACATTACTCTCCTGCGACACAAACACTTCTCTTGTCCCCCTTAATACTACCAGCACCTCCCTCTCCCACCCCCTAGCTCTCCCCCTCCTCATGACTCTCTCACCTCTTCCCTTATGGCTCTTCCATCACTCTCCCTCGGCCCAGTGCTCTCCCAGCTATACCCTCCGACCATGCCCTGCCTCACTCCTGCCATGCTCTTATCTCCACAGCACTGCCCTCCCTGGCTCTCCCTCATATTACTATGGGGTGTTTAAATTATTCAGGGGATTTGATAATGTTAATGCACATCTCTTCATACTCGATCGATCAAATATAACAGAAAGGTGTAAGACTTTTAATTCTAAGATGGTTGGTGAAAAATTTCTGCTCAGACGAAGCTAAACACTTCTTCATTTGCATCGTTAATGTTTGGAATTGTATACGTTTCATTTTTTTTTTTTTGTTTTTTATTGGAGGAGTGGCCAAGAAAATATAAATGATAAATGATAAAAAAGAAAAAAAAAGGTCACGCTTAATGTCATTCCTAAAAAAGAGTAGAATAAGTTGCAGCTTTCAAAAATTATGTTGGTAGTAAGTTTGTTTGTTATGTTACTTTATTCCTTATTCTATTTACTACTATTTTCATTTACTTATTTTATGTTATTTTATTTACTTTTCATTTATGTCTATTTCATTTTATCGACTTTTATTTCATTTCACATTGCTGAAAAAAAAAAAAAAATAAGAGACAGCTTTCTCAACCTATATTAAACAAGTACTTAAACACTAACTCGTAACTTGAGATGTGACTATACATTACGGTGGCAATCTTCACTTCGTACTTCTAAATGTTACCACACATATCCGTCCTTTGAAGCTTCCTCTGATGGACCGACACTGACCATTTTTTCCGGGTGTGGCAGTGGTAGTTCCTGTTTCTTTCCTGAACAAAAATATATCCATTCAATTTTTCGATACTGCGGTACAAATATTTCCTCCTCTCTTGACAGCCCGGGCGGAGGGAACTGTGGGTGGGGAGGAGCCTTCACCTTTACTCTCCTACGTCACTCACTTTAGATAGGGCAGCTTATAACAAATAGCCTCGTCTGGTCCTAACACGTGTTACTGTTTGTTCTTTTGTGTTCCTGTATGTTCCTTTACTTGTATGACTTGTTTTCTCTCCCTTTACTATTCCTTCTCTCTCTCTCTCTCTCTCTCTCTCTCTCTCTCTCTCTCTCTCTCTCTCTCTCTCTCTCTCTCTCTCTCTCTCTCTCTCTCTCTCTGTTCACCTCTCAAGGCCACTACAATATTCCTTCTTGTACCACAGACATACCCTGTCCCTTTAATCTTTCCTCTTGCCGTCGCATCCTTCTGTCTTCCCTTCAAGCCAATTTCCTTCCTTCAGCCTCCCAATCAACCCTTCGCATTATACCGCCGCCACAAAATATGATGTTCGTATTCCTTCTATACCTTTCTGCCCTACACTAGACGCCCAACCCTCCTTTTTTTTTTTATTTTTTGCGTGTGTGTGTGTTGTTTCTCTCTCTCTCTCTCTCTCTCTCTCTCTCTCTCTCTCTCTCTCTCTCTCTCTCTCTCTCTCTCTCTCTCTCTCTCTCTCTCTCTCTCTCTCTCTCTCCTTTTAATCCTCTCACTCACGTACAAGTCAGTCTTTCCCTTCCACCCGATCTCCCTACCACTGCATAGCCACCCATGACAATACTACACCCTTCATAGCCAGTGTAACTCTCTCTCTCTCTCTCTCTCTCTCTCTCTCTCTCTCTCTCTCTCTCTCTCTCTCTCTCTCTCTCTCTCTCTCTCTCTCTCTCTCTCTGTATTTTTCAATCCTCTCCCCTTTCCTCCACTTCACATATTCTTTTTTTCTATTTTTACCTCCCCCTCACTCCCATTTTTCTCTTTCCTTCTCAGTAGTACGATAGGTCTCCGTTCTAAAATATATATATATATATATATATATATATATATATATATATATATATATATATATATATATATATATATATATATATATATATATATATATATATACCAGTATGGCTCTGCATTCCTTTCTCTTATTTATTCTTATCACGATATATACTGGAGAGAGAGAGAGAGAGAGAGAGAGAGAGAGAGAGAGAGAGAGAGAGAGAGAGAGAGAGAGAGAGAGAGAGAGAGAGAGAGAGAGAGAGAGAGAAACGAATAATGCTGAAAAACGTAAATGGAAAAATCAAACTAGTTTTACTACGGAGGGTGGAAATAAGGAAACAAGAGAAACGGAAAGAAAGTAGAAGAAAAATAGGAAATAACGGCAAAAAGGAGCTGGAAGGAAAGAGAGGAAAAACAAGTAAGGAAAACAGGCAAAAGGGAGGAAAAAGAGACGCACACACAGACAAACAGACAGACAACAAATAATAAGGAAGCGAGAGAAAAGCATGAAAATAAATAAAAACATACCCTTCTTCATTTCATTTCTTAATTTCCTCTTTCCTCCTCGAGTCTCCCTGTCCGATATTTTTCCTCGTTTCCTTCAATTTATTTCCATTTTCCTCGTCCTCCCTCCTTCCAATCCAATCCTTCGTTACGTTCCCTTTTCCTCTTTTTTCTTTCTTCAGTGCTAGTCTAGATCACATTTATAATCAAGGAATGCTCTCTCTCTCTCTCTCTCTCTCTCTCTCTCTCTCTCTCTCTCTCTCTCTCTCTCTCTCTCTCTGAAGTGGCAAATACAATAAAGGTAAGTGAACGAGAGGGAACTGAAACAGGGTAAAACAAAATCCAGCAACACAAAGTAAAGCAGAGTAAGGATAAGTTAAGGAAAATAAAGGTAGAGAAAAGTATAACTGAAATATAGAAAACCAAAAATAAAGAAGAACAAAGTAAAGTTGAAAAAGAGTAAAACAAATTAAAGCAAAACAAACCAAAAGTAAACAAAATAGACTCACCTCAATAGAAAAAAAAATCAGGTTAATGAATTATTTTGTACGAGAACTAAAGAAATCAAAAGAAATACAGTACACTTAGAACTGAGAATTACACACCCAATACATTTATAGGAAACTGCAAACGCCACAACTCTCTCTCTCTCTCTCTCTCTCTCTCTCTCTCTCTCTCTCTCTCTCTCTCTCTCTCTCTCTCTCTCTCTCTCTGCATAATAACAAGGGAGAAAGGAGAGCCAGTTAAATTCGGGTCTTCATTCGTCAAACAATTCTCACCCCTTCAGGAATAAAAGAATAATGCAATACTGGATTATTCCGCGGCGCACTTTGGTCAGATAATGGTCCGTGTTTTCAAATATTTAAGCGCCTAAGCTCCACTACTTCCAACTGATGGTAGTGGAATTCATGAGAGTTTTCAGAAATGTTCAATCGTCTTACCTCCACTACTTATAACTGGTGACAGTGGAATTCATGAGGGTTTTCTCAAATATTTAAGAATCTAATTACTGATATTTCCAAATGATAATACTGATAATAGAGGAGTTTATGAGAGTTTTCATAAATATTTAAGCGTTTAAACTCCACTACGTACTTATAACTTATGATAGTGGCATTTAGAAGAGTTTTGTCAAGTATCTAAGCACGTAATTGCAAATATTTCTCACTGATAAAAGTTTTCTCAAATATCTAAATACCTAACCTCCACTACTTGTAACTAACAATAGTGGAAGTTAAAAGAGTTTTCTCAAATATTTAAGAAACTAATCTTCAACACTTCAGACTTAAAACAGTGGAATTATAAATGTTTTGTCAGATATTTAAGACAGTAACCTCCACCATTTCTAACTCAAAATAGTGGAAGTTACAAGAGTTTCGTCGAATGTTTACGAAGCACCTCCTCTTACAAAAGTGAAAGTTATAAGGAATTCCAAGGGCTTTCCGTATTTTTAGTGATCCTTTAATCATTATTCCGCATCATCGGTAAGAAAAAGGCACACGTGAGAAGCCGACCAATCACCTCCCAGGCCTTCGAAACAGACCAGATGAGAGAACAAAGAGTTTCAGCACAAGAGCTTAATATTCTCAATACTCGATGCATTTTTCAGTCTTTCTTCTCGTAGTATTCTGTATCGACAAAGGAAGCCGCTCAGTTCACCTCAGCTCAGTGCTGTTCAGTTCGGCGTTCGGAAATAAACGTGACGGTTTCCAACGCGTAATAAATCGTAAGAGGTGGAATTAAACCTTTTGTCTTCCCCCGACCGCCGCCCACGTGGGAAGCTAATGAAGTGCAGCAGGAAAAGAATGAGTGGTTTAAGTGTTCTGTATAAAAAGAAAAAAAGATGAAAGAGATGGAGAAGATGATGGATGGTGTGAGTGAGTGAGTGAGTGAGTGAGTGAGTGAGTGAGTGAGTGAGTGGCAGATTTTCACTCACACATCGATTTGATTCATGAAGGGGAGTGATGGTAAACACACACACACACACACACACACACACACACACACACACACACACACACACACACACACACACACACACACACACGTTGTCTAAAGCTTTTCATTCAAAGCACACAAAATAATTAAGATACAAAAAAAAACAATATTACAAAAATGAATTCATAAAAACAACTAGTCCAACACATGAAGATTAAACATACTTATCATGCACACGTACACACAGACACACAGAAACACACAGACATACACGTAAACACTCGCACAATTTTCTTTAAACCATCAGTGACACCCAGAGAGAGAGAGAGAGAGAGAGAGAGAGAGAGAGAGAGAGAGAGAGAGAGAGAGGTGCACTCAAACACATACAAGCAAACTGTGCCAAGGTGAGTCCTCCTACCAGTCAAGACCTTAATCTTGGAGACAATCAGACGTCGTAACTCGCGCCACGTGTTCGCTTTGGCAAGGATCAATGTTCGTTCATCATCAGTGTTTACAGCTACAGTCCCTTGAGCGCCACGACACCTGGCCTGTACTCTGACGCTTGGGCCTTTGATTTATCTTAAGACCTCTCTCTCTCTCTCTCTCTCTCTCTCTCTCTCTCTCTCTCTCTCTCTCTCTCTCTCTCTCTCTCTCTCTCACTATTCAGTATTTCATGTTCATCCGAATATCAGTAAACGATTACATTACAATACGTAGTTAACAGTTTAAAGGTTAAAGACAATAGGATTATGGATCTCTCTCTCTCTCTCTCTCTCTCTCTCTCTCTCTCTCTCTCTCTCTCTCTCTCTCTCTCTCTCTCTCTCTCTCTCTCTCTCTCTCTCTCTCTCTCTCTCTCTCTCTCTCTCTCTCTCTGGCGGCACACACTCCCACACATCATATCAGTCAAGTACGTATAACTGTTTGCAAGCACATTATTTCAAGCATATCTCCTCTTCCTCCTCCTCTCCCTGGCATTTACATTCCACACATCACACTCACTTGGAACACCTGGCGTGACAATCCCCAAGAACACCCTCAGTTTCACAAATCAAACCTTTCTCCTCACCTCTCTCTCAGACCACACGCGGCGGCTTCACCCATCACTACCTAACACTACCAACACTACCACCTCTGCGTTCTTTACAACACACTAATGGGCGGGGACAGACGCACTCACTATTCAAGACGCACTCCTAAAACTCCCCTCCCACAAAGGCAACATTACCTCTTCCCAAATAAACGAGGCTTCCTCCTCTAAGTGCGGGTCTTCAGCCTCTCGATAAATATAAGCCACGTTATCGACAAATATCACGTCTCTTTGAGGATCGCGTTTTTTTCCCTTATCAAAGAAAACGAGAGATGATCAGGTATGCTATTCTAGATGGGCTTGAGGCGAAGTGGGTGGCTGCCTGGTGGGTCGTGGGTGGGTCTGTGGGTGGGTTAGTGGTTGGGTGGGTAGGCGTGGTGCTCTAATAGCTTCACTGCCTTGCCTAGATCGAGGGTCGCCCGCCAAATGAGGGCTGGGATGGCCTTATCAGAGGCCAAACCTGTTTTCCTGGATGGCGGCACGTCGTGAGAGGAGTGGCTCGAGAAGGATTGGGCTCTCTGGGGTGGGGAGTGGAGGGCTGGTAAAGTGGATGAGTGGTATGAGTGGAGTGAAGAGTGTTAAAGTGGATTTCAGTGGGTACGGATTATGAAGGTGATGGATTGGTGTAGAACTGAAGGTTGTGTGAAGTGAAGTAATTGTGTGTGGTGAAGTGGTTAGGTGTGATGTGTTGTAATGGCGTGTGGTGAAGCAGTTAGGTGTTCAGCTGGAGTAGGTTGTTAAAAAGGAAAGTAATGTCGTGTAGTGGTGAGGTTAGAGGTTAGCTGTTGTAAAGTGAGTGTAAGTAATGGTGCAATTTAAATCGTACAAATGGTCTATAGTGAAGTGGTTAGATGTGGTGGAATATAGGTAATGTTGTGAAGCTGAGGTTATATGAAGGAAAGGCAGAAGGAAGGAAGGTGTGAAGTGACAGGGTCGATGTTACATACAAGGACTGTTACGTGTGAGACTGACACGATCTTGTAGCTTCCCTTATTTTTCCTATGTACTTATGTTCTTTTGTAAGATTGAATGAGATGATGTCTTAACGTGGATACAAAATAGATATACTGTAGTTATAAGGTGCCAACGTAAATATTCAATGTACATAAATAAGATATAAGGAACAATGAAGGATAAAAGTTGTAAAGGACGTTAATGAAGCAGACAATAGCTACAGTAAAGAGAGCAGTATGAGTAGATAAAACGAAGAGTATTTTCTAGTAGAAGTGTGGCAGACGTAGTAAAGTACATGGTAAATAAACGAAAATCAATGAATAAAAAGACGCTTCTAGGAAAATAAATCACCCCATACAGACAGAATTAATAAGATTGATGTAATGAATAATAATGAAGTGAGCAGCAAAGGAGCAATGATAAAGCTCAAGTGGAGAGTGGAATGAGAGGAGTGTGGAGAGAAGTTTGTTATCAGAAGCATGATGAGTGGACTGGTGGTGGAGAGAAGTGCGGGGTGAGATGAAGGTGGAGGCGGAGTGAGCTTGAGCAGGAATGGGCTGTGATTATGCATGATTTGTGGAGGAGGGGAGTGGAGGGGAGGTGGAGGTACATGGAGGAGAGGTGAAGGTGGTAAGGGGAGTGGAGGGAAATATTAAGGAAAGAGGATTGCATATGAGAGAGAGAGAGAGAGAGAGAGAGAGAGAGAGAGAGAGAGAGAGAGAGAGAGAGAGAGAGAGAGAGAGAGAGAGAGAGAGAGAGAGAGAGAGAGAGAGAGAGAGAGAGAGAGAGAGAGGAGAGGTGATTTAACAGGAATATTAGACAAGATGGCGTGAACTGTAGAGATTAGCAGGTGGAGAGAGAGAGAGAGAGAGAGAGAGAGAGAGAGAGAGAGAGAGAGAGAGAGAGAGAGAGAGAGAGAGAGAGTGGACAACCAATGTTCTCTCTTTAAAATCGCTTCGTGGCGGGAAGGTCGCTATGAAAGACCACGGCTGGGAGGAAAGGCTTGGGTGGGTAACATCACCACTACCACCACCACCACCACCACCACCACCACCACAACCACCCACCTACACAATCCTAAACGTTTCACCTTATCTCCACAACTTTTAACAAACTCGGACTTATTAAGCTTTTTTCAAGGTCGTTTGTCTTATGGATGTAATGATAATTTAATGATGATTCCATGAGAGTCAAACTAACCCTCTCTGTGGCCTTTGAAAACTGTCCTGGCGAGGGAAGAAAACGTTTACTGTGGTAGTGAGAGCAGCGCACAGATCAAGACCAGGGGATGACAGAATAAGCGGGAGAAAGATGCAAGATTTAGCGCGTGCAAGAGGAGGCAATGCGATGGTGATTGTATTGAGAAAGTGTGCAGGTGTAGTGGACAGGAGTGATGCAGCGCAGGTGTGGCAGGTGTGGTGAGAAATAGGTGTGTATTGGGGTATGTGGTGGGAAGGGGAGAGGATAGATGCAGTACGTAGGTGTGGTAAGAGGAGCGGTGTGGTGGACAGATGTGGTACATATGTGTGATGGGGGACAGGTGTATGCTGGAAAGGTGCAGTGGGGGAACAGGTGTAGTGGAAGACAGGTGTATATTGCAAAGGTGTAGGGATACAGGTGTATGCTGGACAGGTGTAGTGGGGAACAGGTGTATATTGGACAGGTGTAGTGGGGACAGGTGTATATTGGACAGGTGTAGTGGGGGACAGGTGTATATTGGACAGGTGTAGTGGGAGACAGGTGTATATTGGACAGGTGTAATGGGAGACAGGTGTATATTGGACAGGTGTAGTTGGAGACAGGTGTATGCTGGACAGGTGTAGTGGGGGACAGGTGTATATTGGACAGGTGTAGTGGGGAGACAGGTGTATATTGGACAGGTGTAGTGGAAGACAGGTGTAGTGGGAGACAGGTGTATATTGGACAGGTGTAGTGGGGGACAGGTGTATACTGGACAGGTGTAGTGGGGGACAGGTGACGCAAGTGAGGGACGTTGGGTCACGTTCCTCACCACATATGGACGTCTCCTCTTTAACCCGCCACTCCTCCTCCTCCTCCTCCTCTTCCTCCTCCTCCTCCTCCTCCTCCTCCTCCTCCTCCTCCTCCTCATCTTACTATTCCACGGCTCCTCCACTACGCCGTCTGTCTCTCAGTTTTTGTTTCTGTTTACTTGTTTGTTTATATACTCTCTCTCTCTCTCTCTCTCTCTCTCTCTCTCTCTCTCTCTCTCTCTCTCTCTCTCTCTCTCTCTCTCTCTCTCTCTCTCTCTCTCTCTCTCTCTCACCACTAATAACAAATGCCTCGAAGCCTTTTGTCAAAATCAACAAATGAAAATCGAGGAAACGAGAACAAAAGAAAAACTCAATAAACAAAGGCTGAAAATCTATCAAACTTTGGACACTGGAGAGCAGAGGTCCGGTTCTCTCTCTCTTCTCTCTCTCTCTCTCTCTCTCTCTCTCTCTCTCTCTCTCTCTCTCTCTCTCTCTCTCTCTCTCTCTCTCTCTCTCTCTCTCTCTCGCTCGCTCGCTCGCTCGCTCGCTCTAATATCAAGTTTGTAAAAGTAAAAAGAAAAAGTGTATCACTGTGTGTGTGTGTGTGTGTGTGTGTGTGTGTGTGTGTGTGTGTGTGTGTGTGTGTGTGTGTGTGTGTGTGTGTGTGTGTGTGTGTGTGTGTGTGTGTGTGTGTGTGTGTGTGTGTGTGTGTGTAGCATTAATTCAGAGGCACCGGAGCCTACTACTACTCTTTCCCTTCCCTCCTCCTCCTCCTCCTCCTCCTCCTCCTCCTCCTCCTCCTCCTCCTCCTCCTCCTCCTCCTCCTCCTCCTTCTCCTCCTCTTCCTCCTCTTTACAAGTACAAACACTTAGCAACAGTGTTCTCTCTCTCTCTCTCTCTCTCTCTCTCTCTCTCTCTCTCTCTCTCTCTCTCTCTCTCTCTCTCTCTCTCTCTCTCTCTCTCTCTCTCTCTCTCTCTCTCTCTCTCTCTCTCTCTCTCTCTCTCTCTCTCTCTCTCTCTCTCTCTCTCTCTCTCTAGCGTTTTTCCCTTTGCCCTCACACTCTACGTTCCTTTCCTTCCTTGTGTCATGTATTCGACTCCCTCTTGTTTTTATTTTTCTTCCTTTCTTCCAATGTGTGTCTCTCCTTTTCCTCCTTTTCCTCCTTCACACTCCCTGGCGGTCTCACTCACACGCATCAGTGGTCTCATTCTTGCCTCCCTTCCAACCTGTGCTCTCCTTTTCTCCCCGTCCTCTCAGGCTAACTTCCTTAATTTTATGACAGCTCTCAGTGAAGCCATTTTCTTCTGTGGTTGTCTTGTTTATGAGATGTTATGTGAGATGTATGAGTGTGTGTGTGTGTGTGTGTGTGTGTGTGTGTGTGTGTGTGTGTGTGTGTGTGTGTGTGTGTGTGTGTGTGTGTGTGTGTGTGTGTGTGTGTGTGTGTGTGTGTGTGTGTGTGTGTGTGTGTGTGTGTGTTTGAAGTTCGTGCGTGTCCTTCCTGTTTCCTCGTCATCTGTACCGCCTTCCTCCTCCTTTTCTTCCTTCTCCTCCTCCTCCTCCTCTTCACTCCTCTTTTTCCTCTTTTTTCTTCAAATTGCCTTCAAATGCTCATGCATCTCCAAGACTCTTTCAGAGAATTTTACACACACACACACACACACACACACACACACACACACACACACACACACACACACACACACACACACACACACACACACACACACACACACACACACACACACACACAAAGACCTCCCCAACCCTTCTCTCTCTCTCTCTCTCTCTCTCTCTCTCTCTCTCTCTCTCTCTCTCTCTCTCTCTCTCTCTCTCTCTCTCTCTCTCTCTCTACCTTTTTCCCAGAGACTATTTCCTCTTTTTCCATCCCCCTCATTCTATTTTCTCTTGTCAGTCTCTCTTCCTCCCCTCGTTTCCTCCTTTCTTTCTTGCTTTCTCCTTCCTCCTTTCCTACCTTTGCTCTTTTCCTACTAAAGTCTTTCTTTGCATGTCCTTTCCAGCTTCTCTCTCTCTCTCTCTCTCTCTCTCTCTCTCTCTCTCTCTCTCTCTCTCTCTCTCTCTCTCTCTCTCTCTCTCTCTCTCTCTCTCTCAATACCAATTGTTGTCTCTTTTCTTCCTTCCTATGCCTCTTCTTTCCTCCTGCCTCCCCTTCTCTGAGTCTTTTCAATTCCCCCATCCTCCCTGACTTCACCATTCTCTCAGCCGCTGCTCCCTTCTACCTAGCCTCTCCTCTCCCTCCTCCCTACCTCTCACAATGCCTCGGGACGCCTCCTCTCTCTCTCCGGGGATGCCTCAAGGTGTTTATATAACGCCCCCCATACTGCCAGACTCCTCGCCCCCTTCCCTCCCTCCCTCCGGGGTAGCTGTAAATATCCGTGTTCCTCTCTTGCTGTTACTATCAACGAGGTGTGTTTTCCTTCCTCTTCTGTTCCGTGTCTGATCTTTGGCGCTCTTCATTCCTCCGCCGCTTACCTTAGTGTTCTCGTGACTTCATCCTCTTCAGTCACTATCCTCTTCATCTTTCTTCTTTTCTCTGTCTTCTTCTAATATTTGACACTCATCTCCTGTAGCATCTTCCTCCCCCATTCACCCCCTGTCCTTCAGTCTCCTTCTTGCTGTTTGTTGTTATCTTGTTTTCCGTTTGTGTTTTGTCATCTTTGTTAACATTCATTACTCTTTTCTCCTGTTCCTCTTCCTCTTCCTTCTCCGTCTCTTTTTTCCTCCTCTTCCTTCTCCTCTTCCTCTTCTTCTGTTTCCTATAGTCCCTTTAACCCACATCTTCCGTAACATCACTCCCTTTAATCTTCCCTACTCCTCTTCTTTTTTCCCAGCGTCCCTTTAAACCCCATCCCATCTATCTCTTCCTCACATTTACATGCCTGAGTAGTGACTGCCTTCCATCTTGCCTTCTGCTTTCCTTCCTCTTCCCTTCCCTCATCCTCTGCGCTGACAGACCACCACCGCCACCACCACCACCACCACCACCACCACCACCCCTCACCATCACCTGGCCGCACAAGCCCATCTCCATCCCATCAAACTCCCTTAAAAAAGCCTTTAGAGCGAGTCCCCGCCCGCCACTCCACCGCGGATTCAGCGCCAACGCCCACATTACGATGCCCTGACGACGGAGGGAGCATCGCGGGCGCGTCTCCGGCGGGAAATATTGCTCAAGGTTGATAAGGTCGTCGGTGGCGGCCAGCATTGGCTTCCCCGCGACACTGTAAATATTGGTTCCCGGCCGCGTGACCCTCCTGATGTCTATTCTATTTTACACAGTGTTGTTCGAATATCGGAGTTACTGGTACTGGGGCATAAAGTCTCCGTTTTACGAGTGTGCTTCGGCCGGTAGTGTATCAGACTGCCTAGGTAGGGAGGGGGAGGAGAGGCAGCAGAGAGAGGGGGCAGAAGGAAATGGAGTAGGATAGGGCACAGGGAATTTGCACGGAATCTTACCTTTTTATTCGTCTACGAGTAAAACGGTACGTACACACAGACACACATAGGGTAGCACATTCCGGCAACAAGGTGGCGAGGCTCCTATGGTCCCCAGCGCCTCCACAGTCCACAGTCCACACCCGAGACTTGCAACAAAGAAAAAGTCCCCCCAAAATATACAAAAGAGACGATACGAGTGTGCTCCTGACTTTTACAGCGTTGCCAAAATACGTGAGCGGGAAAAATGCCTGGAATTAGAGGGAGTTTTATAGAGTGTGGAGAAGCGAGGCTCAGAGACGGCACAGATTTCCATGGTTACAAAATTGGTGTGAACAACTCTTGCTTCCGTCAGCCCGCGCTGCGAGGGAGGAGTATTGAGCCCGGTGTATTGTTTCCAGCTGAAGGGAGAGGAGTCCTAATGCGCCGGAAACTCATTCACGAGGGAAAACAGATCTCAACTCAATGCATAGACATTCCTGCGATGAAAAGAAAAAGATAATTGTGTGTGTGTGTGTGTGTGTGTGTGTGTGTGTGTGTGTGTGTGTGTGTGTGTGTGTGTGTGTGTGTGTGTGTGTGTGTGTGTGTGTGTGTGTGTGTGTGTGTGTGTGTGTGTGTGTGTGTGTGTGTGTGTGTGTGTGTGTTGTGTAGTGTAGTGTAGTGAGCAAGGGCGTGTGTTGCCAGCATGGGTCACGACGAGGAGGACACGGCGGTAGCCATGAGCGAGGAGGGCGGGACCCAGGTGGTGGTGGTGTGCGAGGACAAGGCCACCAGCACGGACGATGAGCTGCTCGTCTCGCCCGCCCCCGTCGACCGTTCCTACGATGGCCTCGGCCCCGACAACTGTTTCCGCTACATGGCTCACGCGGCGCAGGTGTGGGGTGCCGACCTGGTGGGCATGGAGCGCCCTTACAGCGGCCGTGGGGGGCCGCTACCTGCGCCACCAGGAGTCCCCTTAGCAGCAACAGCGACGTGTCCCGTCCGCCTCGGCAGGTGAAGCTACGCCGACAAAGGACGTCCGAGTCGTGTGACAACGAGTGCCTGCGGCGCCCCAAAGCGCGGGAGCTGCGGCGCCAGTGGACCACCGACTCCTCGGACTCCGGCTACGGCTATTCCAAGCGGTGCTCCCGAGAACCCCTGCGACGACAGGGACACGGAAGAGTCTGCGGATTCCACCCGACGACTCATTCGTGACCTGCAGCGACAAGCCACCACCGAATCGTCGTCCTCGCTGAGGCTCACGCGCCAATCATCCATACGCAGCGCCTCGGACAACCAGAGCCTCTTCCTCATGCGCCAGTCAACAGTGGACACCTACGATTGACATGTCCACCACAGACTTCTCGCGGCCTCAGTCGTGCACCGCCAGTGCGGTCGGTGCCCTGGGTGGATTTCTCCCCCGCACTCCTTCACCTCCGACGCCGCCCATCACCACCACTCCGAAGTTCCCGGCCAGACCGTCCTTTCGGAGTACTCGGCTTGCTACAATCCCCAGAAGGTGACCTGTAGCTACAGCTACAACAGCACCAACGCCATCTCGGCCACACTGGGGGCGCCGCTGCTCGCTACCACCTCCTGCTCGCTCATCAACCTCAGTGCCGTGGACCTGGAGGCTGCAGACATCAAGAAGCTGCACCACAACCTCCGCTCCTACCGGGCCCGAACCTCAAAAACCGAAACCAGCCAAGAGGAAGAAGTCTCGTCTGAGCAGGGAGAACAGCGCGTTGCAGATGGCGCCGGGGCGCGTGTGCGGCGGCGCAGGGACGACGATGAGATGCCTCGCAAGGTGCGGTGGTCCATCATGGCTTACGGGACTCATCCTGCTGCTCATGTCAGTCATCCTGGTGGGG
Source organism: Scylla paramamosain (assembly GCF_035594125.1). Lineage (NCBI taxonomy): Eukaryota > Metazoa > Arthropoda > Malacostraca > Decapoda > Portunidae > Scylla > Scylla paramamosain. The sequence goes on from NC_087178.1 coordinate 15,407,161, forward strand.
GCCACGCTGAAAATGGCGCCGCTCATCGACGAAATGGGTGAGTTATCCCCCTCCCCGCATGGTACCCTCCCCACATGTCAGTGCTCCCTC
>NC_087178.1:15414750-15419750 GCF_035594125.1 Scylla paramamosain
AGCGAATGTGTTTGTTGAGAACGAGCGTGTCAGCACGCCGGCTCGCTGGCGCGTGTCGCTGGGACTATACAAGTATTATACAATGTTAGTAAACTATCAACACATGGAATAGAAATTACAATTATTTCTCTCCCACTAATGTAAAGAGAAAATCCTGTGGATAAGTTCGCACTACACGAGAGTGACGGGCCCGGGTGGCGGCGGGGACCAGGCGGCAGCGAGGAGGAACAACATATTAAAGTTTCCTCCTCTTGTGACGAAATATTACCACGAGAGGTAAAAAGGAACTTAACATAACAACAGATGAGTGACTTCATCACGCACAATGGGAAGCGTGATATCTTGCTGATGAAAATAATAATAACAATAAATAAATAAATAGAAAATATTATGTAGGTGAATTCATAAAAAAAAAATAATTAATAAAAAAAATCAATAAATATAGGTAAAAAAAACTACGTACTCTTAACGAGATTCATAATATATAGAAAAGAGTGAAATCAGGCTGAAGAACAATAATGTGTGGGTGAATGTTGTTACGTTTGAGGGAAAAAAATAAGCAAGCACAAAAAACAATATCACATCACGGGTGACCTTATCATAACATTTGAGAGAGAAAAGTAAGATCAGGTCAAAATAAATAAATGGATAAATAAATGAGAAATAAAAATATACGGATGATCTCATTAAATTATGTGTAAAGGAACAATTAAATCAGAGTAAAAAAATATCATTTCTTTCCGGCATATCGAAAAAAAAATATGTATATATTCTGAATACTTTACAGAGCATTAAAAAAATAATGATTATTTACGTAAAGTAACTCATGCTGATTATTAATTTAAGCAACGGGAAAGAAAATACGAATCACCAACAATAATACATCAAAAAATAAATTTCTTTATTTCTCTCTCTATACTTTAAATTCTTCATAACAAGGGGAGAGAGAGAGAGAGAGAGAGAGAGAGAGAGAGAGAGAGAGAGAGAGAGAGAGAGAGAGAGAGAGAGAGAGAGAGGGGCAGGCGCTTAAAATAACTCGAGGGCGTCACTGACAAGACAAAAGCGAGAGAGAGAGAGAGAGAGAGAGAGAGAGAGAGAGAGAGAGAGAGAGAGAGAGAGAGAGAGAGAGAGAGAGAGAGAGAGAGAGAGACAGTGGCAGGGGGAAGAACAACAAATAATAACACGCAGCACCTTGCACACAGGCAGCAAGTCACACCACTGCAGCAAGGAATAATTCTCCGCGGATCCCTGGACGAAGTAACGCTGGATAATTACAATCAATAGCTGAAATAAACAATAACAGATAGACAGGTCCCTCCGCTTGACCAAATATAAGAATAGAAAAGAATAGTATAAAAAAAATGTAAATAATAAATAGTAATGGGAAAAGTCTAAATGAAACAGAGCAGAGATAAATGTTAAAACTCCCCTCCTTAATATTCCAAGTGATTCTCAAGAGCACGAAGGGGGACTGCACGCGAGTGAACACCCTTTGACTCCTATCTGGTACATCTTCCCTTACTTGTTAAGCACTCTGAGACACCTTTACTTGTTCTGTAGCCACCTCCATTCCTTACACTGGGTAGAAACTGGAAAATTTATTATTTTTAATCACCTTGTATCTTGTAGATGCTTATAAGAATTTAGTGCATTACTTCTGGTGCTGTTAATTGTTTCGTATCGCAATGAAAGGGTTAATAATTACACGAAATTCTCCCGGTGAATTTCAGGCAAATTAATTCCACTCCCCAAGATTCTTCCCTAAAAATACCACCTAAGCCAATTCTACACCCACCTCACAAAACAAAATGTCACTTTCACTTTATCTAACCTAACCTAACTAAAAGTAACCAAACCTAACCTGTCGTAGCCCTAACCTAAATTAACCTAACCAAACCTAACCTAACCTAACCTAACCTAACCTAACCTAACCTAACCAAACATAACCAAAACCTAAAATAAAGTAACATAGTGTGGAAGGAATTACTTTGGGAGAAATTTTGCGTAAGTAAAATGCTCATGGGGAAATTAACCTGCCGGGTATTTTACAGTACACATAGCATACATACATAACAGCAAAAGGTGCGAGACGGTACCAATTACATAACTGCACTACAAAGAAACTGGCCTGAGGGAAGCTTACAGTATACATAACATACATGGCAATATCAATCACTAGATAAATAAATAAAGTAAAATCATTTCACATTACACAAGCGAGAGAGAGAGAGAGAGAGAGAGAGAGAGAGAGAGAGAGAGAGAGAGAGAGAGAGAGAGAGAGAGAGAGAGAGAGAGAGAGAGAGAGAGAGAGAGAGAGAGAGAGAGAGAAAACATGCACAATAATTCAATGAACAAAGTGATTTAAGTACCGACGTGTGTATGATCAGCAACAAACAGAACATACAAGCGGGAGGGAGTATTACCACAGACGGGAAGTAATTACCTAGAGTAGCCACCAATGTTACCTGTGTTTTGTCTGGAATACTGTTGTTCCTGCTTTTAATAAGGGCTTCCTGTGTTCGCTGATGCACCCCAGCCACACAGGTGTTACTTACACTACCTGTACCCAACACCTGCCCAAATGATGATTGCGTGTGTACGTGCGTGTGTGCGTGCGTGTGTGCGTGCGTGTGTGCGTGTGTGTGTGTGTGTGTGTGTGTGTGTGTGTGTGTGTGTGTGTGTGTGTGTGTGTGTGTGTGTGTGTGTGTGTGTGTGTGTGTGTGTGTGTGTGTGTGTGTGTGTGTGTGTGTGTGATACGTTTATTAAATGCTATATATCCTCGTGCAAAAGAAAAGTAACGATAGTAAATGAACATGTACTGTATTTAGATTTTCAAGTCCATTAAACAAATTTGCTTTTCATCTTTTGTGGATGTCATTTTACGGCCAATATACTATTAATCGTGTTTGATGGCGAGACTGCCCAAGGGGAGAGAGAGAGAGAGAGAGAGAGAGAGAGAGAGAGAGAGAGAGAGGAGAGAGAGAGAGAGAGAGAGAGAGAGAGAGCGTGTTTGTATGTGTTGTGGTGGGGTACGGGAGGGTGGGAGGGTGGGTTAAGCAACACAATAATGCGCAACAAGCCAGAACATGACAGGACGAGGGGGCCCCAAACAGCGTGCAGTGTCGGGTCACAGGCGGACAAGGTGTACACAAATGGAGGTACTAAACTCACCTGTGGAAAAGCATGTACGGGAATGAGGGAAACGCAAAGGACGGAAGAGAAAGGGATGCGAGGGTACTGGAATGATGAGAGGGAGAAAACACAGTAGCAGGAAAATAAAGATACTGACATTTTAACATGGACGGGAAGGACAGAAACGGAGAAAAGAAAAGAGAAAGGGGATACGATGATACTGGAGGGAGGAAGGGAAAGAGGAGGAACAAGAACATTAAGAGAATAAAGATACTAACATCTAAACCTACAATGGCTCTTCTTTAGTATTCTTTATTTTGTGGAAGAGACAATTTTTTATTCGTAAATTTAGTTTCGCCATTTGGTCTTCTCATGTGCTTTAAAATGTCGGGGAATAGAGGAGAGGCAAGGACTGTAATGAAGGACGACACGGAGAGAATGAAGACAGCTATGGTGAGACGAGGATCTAGATAGGACACGGCATGGCAGCGACTGAGAGGAAATGATAACCAAAACACTGAAGATTTCTGGCTGATTATATTTTTTACCTTTACATTCCTTATTTCGAGAGAGAGGAGCATCAAAACGACGATAAATATAAGTCTACGGTCTAGATAACACAGGGCGAGACAGGAATGGAGAGGGAGTATAAGGAGAAAAAAACTGTATATCTATGTTTTCACCATCACTTGGGCATCAATTTCAAGGGAGGAAAATCAAGACAAGACGACGATAGCTATGGTGAAAGTAAGAGCGCAAAATGGTACAGGGCGAAGAAGGGATCGAGAGAATAAGAAGCAAACACTGGGGATCTCTTGCTGAGTATGTTTTCCTCCTCAACATCACTTGATATTTCTAGTGAGGGACCAAGACACCTCCGGGGAACTTAATTGGCTACCCTGATTGGACCCATTTTCTTCTCAACTATTTTTTGGGGGGAGAGCGGCAACTAAACGAACCTACCTTAATTAGTTGTTTGTTGTCCTCCGCCTGTCTCCTTTCCACACAAAGAAAACGGAGGGAGCATAACAAAATAAACGCGGCAAAACGAGAAGGAGAAAAGGGGACGGACTGATCATAAAGACGTGGGCAGTACAACACACAGCGAAATAAACAGCCAAAGTGAGACGTGTATATATACTTTCCTTATCCCATACGTGGCAAGAAAGGATGGACCAAACGAATAGGGCAAAAAACCTAGTTAGAAATTCATATACAGTAAGAAACACGGCGAAGTAGACAGACAGTTGTACTTAAGTGAGGCATGTCTATATAACTTCCTTGCCCCATTGTTTGAGAGTCTGCGGGCCGCTATAAGGCAGCCTGCGTAAACATTTAAACGTGAAAGTGGCTTACCATGTTTATTGAAAAGCTCCGGCCACGCCTTCTCCCGGGATGGTGGCGAGAGAGCGAGGGAGTGGAAGCAAGAAAAGACCCGAGTGTTGAAGGAAGAATGAGGGAAGAGGGAAGAGAGCGCTGCAGGGAGGAATGAGGGAAGGAGCATAAGGAAAGGAGCAAAGGGAGGAAGGAGTTGATGGAAATACCGGGAAGAGAGGAAGTGTGTTGCAAAAATGAATAAAGGAGGAGAGGGAAAAAGTTTGGTTAAGTATGGTTAGGTTAAGTTAAATTTGGTTAGGTTAAGGTATGTTAGGTTAAGATAGGTTTGGTTAGGTTAGGTTAGGTTAAGGTCGGTTAGGTTAGGTTAGGTTGGGTTAGGTTAGGTTAAGGTAGGTTAGGTTAGGTTAAGGTAGGTTAGGTTAGGTTAAGGCGGGTTAGGTTAGGTTAGGTTGGGTTAAGTAAGCTTATTAGGTAGGCATGGTTAGTTATGGTTGGGTTATTAAGGTAGGTTAAGTTAAATTAGGTTAGGT
>NC_087178.1:15424750-15494750 GCF_035594125.1 Scylla paramamosain
AAACAAGATTAATATTGAAAGAACCATCTATATCCTTCTCTTCGACAACAACACACACACACACACACACACACACACACACACACACACACACACGTTCAAGAGAAATCGACCTATATTACGTCATCACAATTCAAGACAACGACTTTTGAGTGTGATGAGTGAGAATTATGATGATGATGATGGTGGTGGTGGTGGTGGTGGTGGTGATAAAGTGAAGTGTGGTGTGTGCGGTGGAAATGAGGTTAAGGGTAAATGTTGTTGTTATTGTTGTTGCTATTGCTGTTGTTGTTATTGTTTTTGTTGTTGTTGCTGTTGTTGTTGTTGTTATAGTTGTTCTTGTTGTTGTTGTTGTTGGTGGTGGTGGTGGTGGTGGTGATGGTGGTATATGCAGTGACGTCTGGTCAGGAAAAAGGAGGAAAGGGGTTAAGTTAAGGAGAGAAGAGGCTAAGGAAGGAGCAAGGAGTGCAAGGTACAAGTATATCAGACACAAGGGTAGGAAGGAGATAAGGACAGAACTTCGGAAAAAGAGGGAAGGAGAGAGAGGAGAGAGGAGGGGTCTGTGGTGTGTGCGGGGAGGGTTAAGCTGGCAACCCTCATGTCCCTTCATCTCTCCTGTCACACGTACCTGCAAGAGACTCATAACTATTCTGGGCCTGTTTCCGCGCGCAGCAGTTCGCGGCCGTGGCTCCGTTGCGCAAGGTTGGTGTTTTAAGAGGCACGTCAGCTGGTGTTGTTGCGAAAGTGTTAAGGTGTGGTGGGATGAGACAGCGTCCGTGGCGCGCTGAGGGAAAGTTGCGTACACTGGTGCTGCTTGCCGCGGCTCCCAGTGGCTACAAATACTCCCACAGGCACAAGCTCCGCCACGCTCCCCACGTCCACCGACACGCTTGCAACTGCTCACCCTTACACACACACACACACACACACACACACACACACACACACAAGCAAAGGCCCAAGCCAAACACACACATACACATACACACATACACACACACACACACACACACACACACACACACATGTGACATCCGGCCGCCACGGGCTGGGAATATCTCCGGCAGTCACCAGCACACCCTGCCGCTCTGCTTAGCGCCCCTGCGTGTTGTCAGTGCCTGGCGTGAACCTGTACACACACTGTAGTGTGGCAGGAACAACCCGCGGAGAGCTTGTGGTGCTTGTGTCGTGATCCGTGACGAGTGGTGTGCTGTGATGATCAACCCTGCGGCCTCGTGACGCCTCGTGTTGTCCTTCACCCGCTTCTCCCCGCTCGCCACCATGGCCCAGCACCGCGCCCCCCGTCCCTGTCCTCTTCCTACCACGAAGACTACTCGCATGACAGCCCACTCCGGGCAAGCAGTGGCTCCACCTACTCGTCCTTTTCGTCCCTGGACAGCGTGGGTCTGGGTCTGGGTCGTGTGCCGCACCGCAGCAGCAGCTCCACGCCCACATGCACACAGCGTTATGTCCGCAGGTGGACGCCCTCCTCCCGTCACACCACCCCGACAGGCTACCTGCGAAGCCGACATCTGAGTGTGTCCGTGTCCTGGCCCTCCACGGACTCCCTGGCCTGGTCCAGCGGCAGCAGCAGGCTCGGTACGCCTCTGAGATCACAATCATCCAGGAGGAGCCACTCCCCACGCCCATTCGTCGAATCTGATGCCATCGAGGCCCCGGGCGTGCAACAGGAGGCCTTCACCCGCGCCTTCCTCTATCCGTCATCCCTTCACCGCAATCTTCGCCTGGCCGCGCTGCTGCTGGTGACCGCCCACGTTACCTTCAAGACTGTGGTGCCCTGGCTGCTCTAACCCGCTGCTCGACACCATATCCCTGGAGTGGACGCCACGCTCGCTCCTCATAGACATCCCGTAACTGAGGCTCGGGCTCCACACCGCGACGTGCCTCCACGGTACAGGCAACGAGCTTATTCAGGAAGCGCCGTGAACAATGCAACAAAGCGAGTCACGAGGCGCAGGCTCATAAATACTGCTTACTCTTTTCTCCTCGCCTGAACGTCTGAATACATCGACGAGTCATCAAGGGTCGAGCCACGTACTATTAGTGACTATTATGCTAAGAGCCACTTTTCATTGCTGCCTGTACTGAGTGTTCCCTGCCCTCAGTCCGGGAAGAACACGAGTGGAGGGAGGCTGTGAATGGCGTGAGAGCGACGAACACCCAGTGAAAGAAGTGACTGCTAGAATTTAAACGGTATTACTGAGTCACTTCTAGTCAGCACTCAGCACTTCCTTGCCGAGGTGTAGGGGAAGTGAAAGTCAAGAAACGCAGGGACGCAGGGTTCACGGAGTTCAGTATACGATGTGTGCCTGAATGGGAAACGGAAGGACACACACACACACACACACACACACACACACACACACACACACACACACACACACACACACACACACACACACACACACACACACACACGAAGGTCCTACTTAAAGCCAATAGTATTAAGACGTAAAAAAAAAAAAAAAAAATGCGTAAAAAAGTGAGGAAAAAACCGCTGGCGTGTCCCTCTCGCCACGAACCGGAACTGATAGTGCGGGAGGAGTTACGAGCCAGGTCACGAGTTATGAGGCGAGCCATGGGCGGGCATGAAGTAAATATATCGACTGGTGGATCTCTGGTGTTCATCATTCTGGTTGGCACAGCGCTACCTGTTGGCATTGCTGGCACTGCCCCTCGTGGTGCCGCGGTGGTGCGTGGTGACACCCCCCCTCCTACACTCTCTGCCCCATCTTCTTGCTGGTGCCAGGTGACGTGACACAGCCCAACATTAACTCCATGAAAATAAACTGCATTCCTGGTGCCTCTTGTTTTTGTTCAATGCATATGTGGCTTATAAGGCCAACACTTCATTAGGTTGTTAGCCTGTTAGGGTCTTCCTGTGCATGATACTGATAATGATGATAATAATAACAATAATGGTTAAAATGGTAATATAGTAATAGCAGCAGCAGCAATAATCTTAACAAATGTTAGTAGCAGCAGCAGTAGTGATAATAGAAGAAAAAAGTAGTAGTAGTAGTAGTAGTAGTAGTAGTAGTAGTAGTAGTAGTAGTAGTAGTAGTAGTAGTAGTCATCATCATCATCATCATCATCATCATCATCATCATCATCATCATCATAATAATAATAATAATAATAATAATAATAATAATAATAATAATAATAATAATAATAATAGTAGAAGTAGTAGTAGTAGTAGTAGTAGTAGTAGTAGTAGTAGTAGTAGTAGTAGTAGTAGTAGTAATAATAATAGTAGTAGTAGTAGTAGTAGTAGTAGTAGTAGTAGTAGTAGTAATACTAGTAGTATTATCATCATCATCATCATCATCATCATCATAATAATAATAATAATAATAATAATAATGAAAATAATAATAATAATAATAATAATAATAATAATAATAATAATAATAGTAGAAGTAGTAGTAGTAGTAGTAGTAGTAGTAGTAGTAGTAGTAGTAGTAGTAGTAGTAATAATAGTAGTAGTAGTAGTAGTAGTAGTAGTAGTAGTAGTAGTAGTAGTAGTAGGAGTAATACTAGTAGTAGTAGCAGCAGTACCAGTAGTAGCAGTAGTAGTAGTAGAAGTGGTAGTAGTACTAGAAGTAGTAGTCATAATAATAATAATGATAATAGTAATAATAATAATAATAATAATAATAATAATAATAGTAGTAGTAGTAGTAGTAGTAGTAGTAGTAGTAGTAGTAGTAGTAGTAGTAGTAGCCATCAATGTTATTTTGCAATTGTCATTGGTGCAGGTGTGTCTGAGTAACACACGAGCACACACAAACAGCCTCCCGTGTGTGTGTCCGCCACTGACCGCGTGTCTCTCTGCCCACAGTGAGGAAGGAGAACGAGGACATCATGAGGGAGCTACAGGCGGCCTCGGCGGGGATACACAACAACATCACCGCGACGCAAGTTCCATCCACTCAGCCTGACTCCAGCCCTGACCTCGCCTCCACCGGCCTCCCTAACCCATCTTCCAGCCCCCTCACCCCGCCTCCAGCCCCCAACCCGCCAATAGTCCAGACCCCAGCCATTCCTGAAGCCCCGCGCCGCCCGCTCCTCGGCGTCTTGAAACTCCCTGGCTTTTATCTCGTGGTGGGCAGCGCCTCGAGATGCCTCGGGGTTGCGGCGGGACGGCGGCCTCCTCCTGCCCACCCCAGGAGTGTTTCTCGTCACCCTTCCAGGACATGACGGGGACACACTGCTCCTCCCGTTACTCCCTCACCTTCACCTAGAAGGGTCCGCGTCAAAACGGAACTTCATGTCTTTTACGAGGGAAGGGAAAACCATCACTGGTTTCCCTTTTTTTCACGGCTGACAGTGGGCGCCCTGACCCCCGCCCGCACCCCGACCTTTGCCCCGCGCCATCCGCCCCTCGCCCGGTCCCTGCTCTCACCCCTGAGGACGCGAGGCTTGGCGGGGATGGATTGGTGTGCACAGGGCATGAGGTCAGGTTGGTGGTGTGGGCTCCGTGTCCGTTCCTGCCTGTGTCCCGCGAGGCGTCCTGCGCGGCGCTCGCTGTGTTGCTGTGCTCACCCCCACCGGCGGCCCAGGCTGGTTCCCCGGCACTGCGGCTGAGGTGCGGCGACAGATCTCGTCACGTCAGTGGATGTCTATAATCAAACGTCGTTGTTTTTATATACAGGTGACATGAGTGGCAGTTTATATCTAAGGCAATAATTACCTTAGACAACAGGTGTGGTCCAGGTAGTGAGTGGCCCGTGTTGTTGCTGTTGTTGAGTGTCCATGTTACTGTTCGAAGAGTGTTTAACCAATTTTTTTTTTCGATTTGTATAGGTATGTACATCAGAACACCTGGACTCCACACGCTTTACTGTTTACATCTTGGAAGGTTTATTTTCCACCAGACAGAGTTATTTACAAAACCCTATGTCGTCACTTCATTGTAAATATTGATGAATCTACGTGGTAATGTCTACACGCTATCTATGAGAGTACTACTTCATCTTGCTGTCAGCTGTTCTTACGCCTCCTAGTAACGCCTGCTGTATTGGAACCTTTCTCCGGTAGTGCTGTATGTAGTGCTGGTCAGGCGGGGAGATGTGAGGGAGAATATAGCGAAGGACAGACTGGGATATGAAATAAGGGAAGAAAAAGTCAGGCAAGATGGGATGAAGGAACGAAAAGGAAAAAGAGGGATAAGGCAGGAAAGAGAAACGGAGTAAAGTAAGGAAGGATGGAAGGGGGAAAAGAGGGGACGGAGGGAGAGAAGGACGGGTGAGATGTGAGGTGGAGCTTTCAGGTTTAAAGACAAAAGGGCTGAGGGCGCTTGCAATAAAGGGTGCATTTAACAATTACTAATAATTGCACTAATACCGCTATCACCACAAACACTACTACTACTACTACTACTACTACCACTATTACTACTGCTACTACTACTACTACTACTACTACTACTACTACTACTACTACTACTACTACTACTACTACTATTACTACTACTGCTACTACTACTACTACAAAGGTTTTAGATAGTGAAGCACCCAAACTTTGTAACCCCGCCAGAGAGAGAGAGAGAGAGAGAGAGAGAGAGAGAGAGAGAGAGAGAGAGAGAGAGAGAGAGAGAGAGAGAGAGAGAGAGAGAGAGAGAGAGAGAGAGAGAGAGCACAGACATCGCTTAATGCACCTAAAGGGAGATTATTCTGCGGTGCACGACCACTCGGAGGGCGGAGGAGGAGGAGGAGGAGGAGGAGGAGGAGGAGGAGGAGGAGAGCGCAGGGAGTGAAGAGAAGAGGCAGGGGTAAGGTGAAGAGGTTAAAAAAAGGGTACAGAGAGAAACAAAGGAATTATTGAAGAAGGCAAGAGGAGAATTGGAGAGAGAGGGAGAGAGAGAGAGAGTAAAGGAGAAATTTAGAGAACGAGGATAGGACTGAATGAGGAGAAAAAGGAGAGGGAAAGAACGGATGAGGAGTGACGGGAACTGGAAAGATAAGAGCAGGGGGTGGAGAGAGAGAGAGAGAGAGAGAGAGAGAGAGAGAGAGAGAGAGAGAGAGAGAGAGAGAGAGAGAGAGAGAGAGAGAGAGAGAGAGAGAGGATATGGGGAGAGGAAATGGGAGATATCATACTCCTATAACCAAACGTGCCACGAACTTTTAAGCGTCAGATGAGGAGAGGAGGAAGAGGAGGAGGAGGAGGAGGAGGAGGAGGAGGAGGAGGAGGAGGAGGAGGAGGAGGAGGAGGAGGAGGATAAAGTTGATGGGATGAATACATAGTAGATACGAAGAAAAGAAAAAGGAACAATTAGCGATGATAAGAAAAAAAAATAAAGGGGAAAGAATAGGAGAAAGAAGCAAAAGAATAGGAGATGTAGGAGGAGGAGGAGGAGGAGGAGGAGGAGGAGGAGGAGGAGGAGGAGGAAGCTGGTGTTATGAAAAGTGTTAGGCGATGTGTTCCAGAGGCTTAGGTGTTCCTGTTGCTGTTGCTGTCACGATGTCTAGCTGGATACCATAATAAACAGTCTTCAAATCCCTGGTTTCCTATACGCTTACCTGTCTAGTCTGTCTATCCAGTCTTCTAAGCGTTCCCACTGTCTATCTTTAGCCTCCTAGCTATTTCGTACTACTACTACTACTAATACCGTTATTTTTATTATTTATTTTCCTTCATCCATTACGGTTATTGCTTTGTGGCATTGGAGACTCTTTTCTATGTTCACGATCGTCATTTGTTTGTTCCGATCCCCCTCATCGTGTATATAACAATAATACGGAGGTGTAGATGTTCGTTCGTTCGTTTAATGGTGATCATACTTCATACATACATCCAACTTTAAGTACCATAATAATTATCACATTATTATTATTACTACTACCATCATTATTATTACTACATACAAATATCCTGCCTTATTTATTTATCTATTCACTTTAACTCTTCGTTGTCGCATTCAAAATAAAACCGATAATTTACGACATGCTTTCACTACATTGTTGGTTTTCATGACTGAGTATCTACATCTTTGGCCGGGTACCTCTTCCTCGCTTCCAGCCTGCTGCGAACTGTGGGTCTGCGCTGTACTGCTTGTCGTTGTAGTGTGACCATTAGTGAGGAGCTCTTTCTTTTTTACGTGGGGTGTACTGCTACAGAGAGAGAGAGAGAGAGAGAGAGAGAGAGAGAGAGAGAGAGAGAGAGAGAGAGAGAGAGAGAGAGAGAGAGAGAGAGAGAGAGAGAGAGAGAGAGAGAGAGAGAGAGAGAGAGAGAGAGAGAGAGAGAGAGAGAGAGAGAGAGAGAGAGAGAGAGAGAGAGAGAGAGAGAGAGAGAGAGAGAGACACACACACACACACACACACACACACACACACACAGATAACATGAAAAATTACACGGACACACAAGAATACAAACACAAATGAACACAAACAAATACAGACAAAGACAGACGACATATGAGTGTGTGTTTGCAATCTTGTATCTTTATCCTGTAGCATGAAAATGGAGGGAGGGAGAAGGGAAGCAAAGGAAGGAGGAGGAGAAGGAGAGGGATGGAACAGAAGGAGAATGGGATAGAGAAAGAGGGAGAAAGAATAAGCAGAGGAGACGGTCACTAATAAAACAAATGAAAGCGATTGTTTGTTTGCTTTGATCTCCTTCCTGTCACACACACACACACACACACACACACACACACACACACACACACACACACACACACACACACACACACACACACACACACACCTTCCCCCGCCCAGGTAAGTGACGTGAGGCAGTGCTGGAGACAGGTACGTAATTAGGCATCCCTCAGGTAAGTTAGGCGTAGATTAATTAGTGTTCCAACATCTTAATGAGCCTCAGCGGTATTTAATTAAACGGAAAGACTTACAGACCTTACTTCTTTACGTTTACGAGTATCTATTCCGTACACACACACACACACACACACACACACACACACACACACACACACACACACACACACACACACACACACACACACACATTACTCCTAGACGCAGCACCTTCCAGCCTTTCATAATCACCAAGGTAAGCAAGACTACACAGGTGATAGATGTACAGGTGAGCACACAAAAGGTACAGGTGCTTACAGGTGAGACGGAGGACATTAATCTTACTATCTTACTCTTTTTTTTTTTCACAGGAGGTCACGGGGCACTCTAAAACGGAAAGGTGAAAGGGAAACTAAGGCTGAGGCAATATTATATTATCTTAATTCTCAAATACCAGTCTTCCTCGTTCGCTTTAAGGAAGACGTATAGTCCAAACGTAAAGGAATACACTACTTCTGCTTCACTTTGAGTCTCCCCACTGTTTCATCTTTGTTAGTTTTCAGCGCAAAATATATCAGTATCCATTTTTTTTTTTTTGTCACACTATAATTTAGCACCTTTTTACAGATCTTTTCCTATATAATTTCAACGTTTATTTATTAGCACTAGGTCTGAATACACGCGTGCACTGCTTCTTTAGGTCAGGCAGCACATATTTTATTTAGCGTGCGAGACTTCTGATGACTTCTGGCACAGGGAAAAACGAGGGCAGCACCTAAGCGGATGAGATCTTCCCTGCTATTCACCTCCAGCTTAAGGTCTCAGGTCTTTGAAGGCGCGGCGAGAGGCGGGGACAGCAAAGGATAAGGGTAGCGAAGTAAGGACTTAACGTACCTATATATATATATATGAATTACTTTGATGTAAAAGGCAAGGAAGACTTTGATATTAATCCCTTCGGTTCCCTCCACGTAAGGGCTTAAGAGTATAAAGTGTAACGCTCATTGACCACTTCCATGTCTAAGTCTTACTGCAGGTACAGCAGTCTGCGATACACCTACAACAAATTTTGCACATTATCATTTTATTTATTTGTTTTATCCTGTTATTACTTTTGTGTGTGTGTGTGTGTGTGTATGTGTATGTGATAAGGAAGACCAGCCAAAAATGACAAAAAATATAAATAAAATAGGATTTCAATCGGATTAACTAGTTTAGTGCCACGTCTCTCAAACTACTTCAAGTCGTAGAACAGCGGAAAAATACAGTCAAACCAGAGAGTTTCAATTTGCCAGTGATAGCAACAACAATAATAACAACAACGACAACGACAAAAGAAGCAACGGCAGCAGCACCACCACCATCACCACCACAACAACAACAACAACAACAACAACAACAACAACAACAACAATAACATCATCATCATCAATAACAATAGCAACAACAATAACAACAACTATTAGAATCAGTACAGAGGAGAATGAATAAAAGGATACAGGGGATGAGGAGTATTCCTTACGAGGCGAGATTGAAGCTGTTAAATTTACATTCTTTAGAGATACGTAGGTTAAGAGGGGACCTGATAGAAGTCTTTAAGTGGTATAAGGGTTATAACAAGGGGAACGTAAGCAAAATTCTTAGGATCAGCAACCGGGATAGAACAAGAAATAACGGGTTCAAATTTGAAAAATTTAGGTTTAGGAAGGAGAGAGGAAGAAATTGGTTTTCAAATAGAGTGGTAGAAGAGTGGAACGGACTTGGTAATCATGTTGTTAGTGCTAGGACATTAGGGAGCTTTAAGAGAAGATTAGACGGGTTTATGGATGGGGATAATAGATGGAAATAGGTAGGTATATTTCATACAGGGAATGCCACGTGTAAGCCTGGTCGCTTCTTGCAGCTTCCCTTATTTCTTATGTTCTTATGTTAACAACAACATCAACAATAACATCATCATCATCATCAGCAACAACAACAACAACAACAACAACAACAACAACAACAACAACAACTTCATCATCATTAATAATAACAGCAACAACAACAACAACAACAACAACAACTACAACAACATTATCGTCATCATCAACAACAACAACAACAAAAACAACAACAACAACAACAACATTATCATCATCAACAACAACAACAACAACAACACCGTATCTTTAATACGTAGATATTTCACGCGAAGGGTAGTATAAATATTGTCCATGAGTACACACGACTAAATAAAAGGCCTATTAATGTAAATGAGGCCACACGGGGCATCCATAACAGATCCCCACAACGAGATGCAGCAATCCAGCACACCATCGCCCACACCATCACACCACAGGCACCACTCACACTTCTACAGCTGATCAGAACAGCAGTACTTCGGGAGCTCGGCGCTATAAAGAACAGAACCCGTGTGTTATTAAGCCAAATGTGTGTAGTTAATTGAACGTTATATCAGAAGTTAATAACGATTTGACGGTCTACTATGTCTCACTTCATATGTGTTAATGTTGCTCTTCATCAAATTTACGAGGCATAATAATGACGGCTTTATGTCCGCGCCGCTTGGAGTGCCTGCTAGGAAACTGACGAAAAAGTGACCGTGTGGAGTTTTTCGTCTTCTTTTATTTGCGACTTCTATAATTATATATATTTTTTAAATTTATTTATATTTTTTTTTTCTATGGAGCTTAGATGGTCAATAGACTTAATTCTTCGAGGCTCGAGAGGCACCAGTGATATACCTACAGACGAGGTGGTCCTCAGAGGTGCAGACGATGGTGCAGTGCTGCATGTACCACACCAGGTCACCATTAAACCCGCGTTACTTTGTGAGTTTGCAAAATTACAAAAACAGTGTGTTAATATAAAACTATTACCATGAAACGCTTTACAAGGAGTTTCATCATTACCTCGTGCAAAGCAGAGGCGATGCAGTCACTCTGGTATCATCGACGACCTAATAGCGGGTGAGATTCTCTTGGATTATCAGTACAACGTCGAGGAGGATAACGCGACAACCTGAAAAGGATTATATGTTTGAGATTTCGCTCATGGGATACATGTCTACGGAAACAATTATCAAATATTATTAAAACTTCACTAAATCTATTCGCTGCGAACATTTGCTCACACACATTCCTTCATGTCAGCAGGAGACGAAAAAATTCAGCAGGTGTCTTCCGGTGCTCCTTTGAATCTGTCTTTACATTCCTGCTGACGACTCTACTATCCAAGAAGTCTTAATGATAAACTGCCGATTCATTTAGACGAGGTGTGACGCAATGACTGAAGGAGTTGGCAGCAAAGGGAAGTAAGTATATAAGAAGTGAGGAGCCACTCCGACTTGAGCATCTTTCTTCACTCCTCAGGTAAGGTCTCTTCTCCAGGCTGTGAGGAACAAGATAGGCAGGGAGTGACGGTTAACTTAGTTACATTACTACAGTTAATACACACTTCAATGTACTTGCTCCAGTATAAGAAACTTTGAATCATTATTTTTTTTTTTTTTATGCGCAAAGGAGGTAGGCTTAGGACAAAACAAATTTAGAGAAAATGCACGCTAACTGCCTCTCAAAAAAATGAAAATAAATAAATAAATTAAATAAATAAACAGAAATAAAGATTTAAAAGAAGAACCAATTCAGGTTTGCAGGAGCCTTCAAACTCCTCTCTTAAACAAAATGAGGTCATAGGAAGAAGGAAATACAGATTCAGGCACAGAGTTCCCGCAACTGTTATTTAGGTCAAATCATATAAACTTTAACTCTATTGCAGTGTAGCAAGGCTTGGTGCAATTAGTAAGGACTATTTTATTTTCATCAACATTTGCTGGTAACCGCTTCTCTAGACTTGGTAGAGTCAAAAGGATTTTCGTCTCATCAGTTTCCCTCATTTAACTTGTCTTCAATCTTTTAATCTTAGTGTTACATCCCTTGCTGCCTTGGGCCATCATTTCCATGGTCACTGTTTTGACCGTGCTACCACTGTGCATTCCTCCACTCCCTCCCCACTCCCTCAGTACACAGGATTCTACTTCCTCTCATCTCTATTCTGTCCACCTTTCTAATGCAACCAACGATTTCATCCTTTCATCCTTTCACTGGCAAATTCTCGAACACAGTATTTTTCTATTCGTTCATCTTGTTATGAGTTACACAGGAACTAACCAGCCCACACTTTTGTAGACTGTTTTGTATTTTGTAGCGATTAAGTTTCTTGGTTAGTTTACTGAACATGCAATAAAATATGCTGATAATACGAGGGGCGTTTCAAGTCAAAACTAAGTGAAGCTTCTGCAAGTTAGGTTCCGCCCAATAAAGTGAGAGAGAGAGAGAGAGAGAGAGAGAGAGAGAGAGAGAGAGAGAGAGAGAGAGAGAGAGAGAGAGAGAGAGAGAGAGAGAGAGAGAGAGAGAGAGAGAGAGAGAGAGAGAGAGAGAGAGAGAGGAAAGATAGATAGATAGATAGATAGATAGATAGATAGATAGATAGATAGATAGATAAATAGTAGATAGATAGACAGAGAGAGAGAGAGAGAGAGAGAGAGAGAGAGAGAGAGAGAAGAGAGAGAGAGAGAGAGAGAGGAGAGAGAGAGAGAGAGAGAGAGAGAGTGAGAGAGAGGTTATCCATTATAGTTCCTAAGGCGACCTAATGCCATCATTACGAGGGAATCAGCACCACTGCAGGTTGGAAAAATGGCAAAATCTTCATGAAAATATTCTGTAACGTCACTTGCGCACACACTTATGCAGTTCACGTGGCACTTGCAGCACGGCGCACTACGAACACTTCACTTTGATCGTGATTGTACAGAGATAATAACTGAATTCCAACACTAAATCCTGCAGGCAATAAGTACTTCAGGGTTATGATGCATTCATGGGTGGACGTAGAGATGAGATATAGTAGAAGTAAGATACGAGATTAATAATATCATGCGACATTGTAAAGGAATGCAAAGTGAATAAAGGTGAAGGAGGCATTACACGAAAACCACTGACTCACTTTCAAATTATACCCGAGGAACACAAGAGTAGATGAAGAAAAGAAAACGATTTAAGACATTTAACGCAGTGGAAATTACTTGCTTGTAACATCCCATTGGTTAAGATTATGTTTGGGTTACGTTAGGTTTTAAATTAGATTAAGGCTAGGTTGGAATGGATTAATGAAACAAATCAAAACTATTATCCGTCTTCAGTGAGTGACGAAAGATACATTACAATTACTTCCACTGCACACCAAACAGCTTAGAAGAATAAAGAAGTAAACAGAATCCCTCTTAATGGCCCACAGTATAATGTGTGTCGAGGTCAGTGTGTCGATTGTCGGGTGACGGTTCAGTCTGCGGTGAGGCAAAGTGGCGGGAAAGTGCCATGAGAAACTAAGAAAATAAATATGAGAGAGAGAGAGAGAGAGAGAGAGAGAGAGAGAGAGAGAGAGAGAGAGAGAGAGAGAGAGAGAGAGAGAGAGAGAGAGAGAGAGAGAGAGAGAGAGAGAGAGAGAGAGAGAGAGAGAGAGAGAGAGAAGCAAAAAGTTCAAAGCCAGACGAGGCAGCACAACGCACAAAGAAAAATGAAGACAAACAGATACGGAAGCGAGTTAATTGTGTATATTCTTCTACACCTACACCTCAATATATCCTTATTTGATGAGCTACGTAAGCACCCGCATTCTGTACAATCCCCATCACTAGATCTAAGCACCAATAACATCAATATAACCATCATCATAAGCACCACCACCACCACCACCAGTCCACCACAGAAGTATCCCTCTAAACCACTTAATCCACGTCTCCTACAGGAACCATCACCACCATCACTATGCTGCGTTGGTTCCTCTCCACGTGCCTCCTCGGTGTGGCCCCTCGCCTCCGTACAGGTGCGTACTAATCAGGATCACATAGTACTTCTGTCCCTGCTGCTGACTACTGCACGACACTTGTGATCGATGAGAGAGCAAGAGAGAGAGAGAGCAAGAGAGAGAGAGAGAGAGAGAGAGAGAGAGAGAGAGAGAGAGAGAGAGAGAGAGAGAGAGAGAGAGAGAGAGAGAGAGAGAGAGAGAGAGAGAGAGGAAGGGGAGGGTGGAAGAAAAGTCTGGCTTCCGTATTTATGCTAAGAAAGAATATTGAAGTTAAAGGGGGGAAGAACTTAGATATCTTCAAAACAAAACGAGGTGACTTGCAAGCAGTAGTAACAACAGCAGCAGTGACAGCAGCTATACTCATAAAGTTGACAAAATTAAATATATAAGATCATGAAAAACTTAGCTTTCTGCATTGAAATACGGCAAGAAAAGCACGTTTTGTTGATCCTTATTTTTTTTCAATGATAAGTTCCTGAACTGTAAAATAAAGTCAGTTGAATAAGTTCATGCAAAAAGGAAGGGGTGAAGAAAACTGAGCAAAATGCTATGCATATCAAATGACTTGGAGCTCCAATGTTTACGTTGTGTGTCTGCGTGTTCATCTCCGTGTTTCAGCACATGGAGGTCAACTATTCATTCGGGGACGACACAGTCACCATGGATGTAACAGTTGACGCCAACAACAACATGATCCATTATTACATCCCTGAAGATGACTTTTTCGAGGAGGTGGAGACGATCGATGACTTTTATGCGGTAAGTTGGATTTCTGCAACATCAAATTCTTTCTTTCTGAAAATCTTTTTATGCATCGAAGAGGCCAGCCTAAAACAAAAAAAAAAAAAAAATCAAAAGGTGGTTCCCAAAAAGAAACAGGTGTAGAAGAACCAAGGTAGACTTAGTTTCTGTGTCTTGATACTCCTCTTCTGGAACAGTTTGAGTCAAAGGCAGGAGGAAATATAGGAAAAAGATGAATTTCAAAGTTTACCAGTATAAGGGACGAAAAAGTGGAGATACTAGTTAACTTATGCATTAGTGAAGTGGAGTGAAAAGGGATGAAATTACGTAGCATGTCATAATCAGCAAGACCGGGAGGTGGGGAGGCATGCAGTTCGTAATAGCAGTAACCATGGAAGATAGTAAGATATGTGACATTGAGGGGGTGAGTGATGAAATCAAGACAGTCTGCTAAAAGGGAGAAATTTATAAGACGAAAAGCTTTACACTGCATCCTGTTTAGAAGGGTAGCGTGAGTTAAACCTCCCTACATACGGAGGCAGTAGTTCATACATGAACGAATAACAGAGTAAACAACTGGGAGAAGAAAATTATTGGCGGAAGCGACACGGAACACCTGACGTCATAGAAGCTGTTTTAGAAAGAGAAGATTATGTGAAGTTTCCAGTTGAGATTTTTAGCGAAGGACAGCCCAAGTATGCTCACTGTAGAGGATGGGGATAGTTAAGTGTCACTAAAAAAGAGGGGAGCTGTCCGGAGGGTTGTGACGAGTGGATAGATATGTTCTATGGCTTCTCCGCTTTTGAGTGTTTAAGTGACAGTAAGAATAGCGGGGTAAATTACTTAGAACGGTGGTTCTCAACCGGGGGGGGCGCCCCCCACTGGAGGGGCGCGGACACTCTCCCGGGGGGGCGCGAGTACAGGACGGGAGGATAAAATATCACGGAAAATCATGGACTCATTGCTATTAGTACAAAGAAGATGCAGCAAGGGCTACCTATCTATCTATCTATCTACCTGATTCTATCTATCCATGCTGGCATAGTTGGGGAGGGGGTTGAGTGGATGGCGCAGGGAGGACGGAGGGTGCCCCAACTTCACTGAACCAGCTTTGGGGGGGCCCAGCTTACAAAAGGCTGAGAACCCTTGACTTAGAACATTACTGAAGATCCTCTAAACATTCTTGTTTTATGAGCTACAACTTCAGCTGTAATTTTCTCTAAGGTCACGCACATACACATACAAATACAAGTTATTAAATATTATAAATAGTTGCATGAAATATTATAATCTATGAAAGCAATATATGTTAGAAAGCAAGGAAAATAACGAAAACTAAATATTAACAGTCACCTTTACGCAGGTGACAGATATAACATTATGTGTTAAATTAATATCAACAATTTCCTATTTATCATTAACCAAACATGTGTTGCAATGTCGACAAGCAGTTTCCCTCTTCATTCATTCTAAACCCCTCA
This sequence comes from Scylla paramamosain, assembly GCF_035594125.1. Taxonomy (NCBI): domain Eukaryota; kingdom Metazoa; phylum Arthropoda; class Malacostraca; order Decapoda; family Portunidae; genus Scylla; species Scylla paramamosain. Next base: position 15,440,625 of record NC_087178.1, read on the forward strand.
CCTGCCTGGCCAATATAGGACAATCCCATGAACATAACATAAGAACATAAGAAATAAGGGAGGCTGCAAGAAGCGACCAGGCTTACACGTGGCAGTCCCTGTATGAAATATACCTACCTATTTCCATCTGTTATCCCCATCCATAAACTTGTCTAATCTTCTCTTAAAGCTCTCTAGTGTCCTAGCACTAACTACATGATTACTGAGTCCGTTCCACTCATCTACCACTCTATTTGAGAACCAATTTTTTTTCCTATCTTCTTCCTAAACCTAATTTTTTTAAGCTTGAACCCGTTATTTCTTGTTCTACCCTGGTTGCTGATCCTAAGAATTTTGCTTACATCTCCCTTGTTATATCCCTTATACCACTTAAAGACTTCTATCAGGTCCCCTCTTAACCTACATCTCTCTAAAGAATGTAAATTTAACAGCTTCAACCTCGCCTCCTCATCCCCTGTATCCTTTTAGTCATTCTCCTCTGTACTGATTCTAATAGACCTATATCTTTCCTGTAATGTGGGGACCAGAACTTCACAGCGTAGTCTAGATGAGGTCTGACCAGCGCCAAGTATAACTTTAATATTACTTCCGGCCTTCTACTTTTAACACTCCTAAAAATTAATCCTAGTACCCTATTTGCCTTGTTTCTGGCTTCTATGCATTGTTTCCCTAAACGGAGTTCAGAGCTAACTATAACTCTTAAATCTTTCTCGTACCCTGTACCTACCAGAGTTTGGTTGTTTAATGTGTACCTATTGTGTGGGTTTCCTCTACCTACGCTAAGCACTTTGCATTTATTGATATTAAATTGCATTTGCCATCTATCCGTCCAATCATTCATTCTATCTAAATCTGCCTGCAAGGCGATGGCATCCGATTCTGACCTAATTAATCTACCTATCTTTGTGTCATCCGCAAATTTACTAACATCACTACTAATTCCACTATCCAAGTCATTGATTACATGACAACTTTATGTACAATGGTCATCTCCCCCGCAGGGCTACGCAGCCGTCAAGGTGAAGACTGATGAAGCTTGTTACGTGCAGCCACTCGACACCACACTGGAGGAGAAAGTGGCCTTGATTCAGAGCAATCCCGAACAGATCATTGAAGGGTCTGTCAACAGCACGTCAGTACTCCTCAGTGACGACGAACTGGAGGACCTCGGGGACCGCGTGGTCGACTTTTGCGACGGCTACCCCATCTACGAAGTGTTCTTCGAGTCAACCCGGGACGATTCTAGCGAGGAAGACTCTAGCGAAGAATCTCAAGATTCCAGCGACGAATCTCAAGATTCTAGCGAAGAATCCCAGGATTCCAGCGACGAATCCCAGGATTCCAGCGACGAATCTCAGGATTCCAGCGAGGAAGAAGCAGAAAATGACTCAGAGGAGGTTTTCACTAGGTCACCAGGTTACCGTCAAGTATCCGTAACATTTAGAAAATGTGTGATTCTTTTCTTTATTCAAAGCTGCTGTGAGACAACCCTCACCATTCCCACCGGCTCTTCTATTACTTTCCTTTGGCTCTTCGGTTAATACGCTTCCAATACCCAACCTGCTATCGCCTAACCAAATAATGACCAGATCTTAACTATTTATATTATTGGCTTTATGCTTTCTCTCTTTGGTCCCTCGGATGTGCACGAAGTAAATTCAATAAACGCAGTTAAAAGTATTCACTTTTCTTTTTAAAAAGCCCTGGTCCTTCCTTCCCTACATGTCCCTGTCGAGGCACCGCACAGCACAACAATTTTCTTCATGGTGAGTTAATTTCTATACTTCACTCTTACTTCTCTCAGACCATTTTTGATCCCTTGGAGGAGTCACACACACATTCGGAGTTAGAACACACACACACACACAGACACACACACATATAGTAACCTAACCAAGCCAAACCTGACTACATAGTTAAAGATAATTAACTGGACATTTTGTTACCATTTCTTGAGGTAAATACACATCCTAAGTCTGTACCATAATTTAATGTAGTGATGATACACTAAACAAGTAGTAAAACTTTATATCTGCAATATCCGTCCTGACTTGCTACTAAAGCTATTCACGCGTGAACATTTGTACCAACATGCATTCCTTTAAATGACACAATCGTCAGCAATACGAGGCAACAAAGAATATGCAAGTGTCAGCAGGCGTCCATTTGAATCTGTCCTGGTGGTAGTGCTGACGACTAGACTATCCAGTGAAGCCTTAATTATGAAATGATGATTCAATAAAAGTTACGAAGCAGTGCCTGAGGGCATGACCAGGGACGAAAGCAAGCACCTGATGGAGAGAAGAGTGGTATATAAGCAGTGTGTAGCTACTGCGACCTGAGCACATCTGCCTTTACACTTCAGGTGAGGCCTCCTCTGCAGGTGTACTGAGAAGGCAGGTAAAACAGGTGACAGTTATCAGAACACACACACACACACACACACACACACACACACACACACACACACACACACACACACACACACACACTATAGTGCTATGATACATAGTTACATGTCTTGCTTGCTTTGAAATAACCCAATCTTCCTCACTGTCATGAAGAGCAACAGAGAGAAATTCATTTTTTTTATATATATAACTTAAGGAATCTGGTCAAGGACACAAAAAGATGAATCAAACAACTTACTTAAACACAAATCACTTAAATTACTCTTTAATGGATCGCAGCATAATAGGAGCCTAAAGACCTTAATTGGAAAAAGGAAACAGGCAAGGGAAAGAGAGAAAATCAACGCCAGATTGATGAACTAACACACCCTTTTAACACTACTGCAGGAGAAATGAAGATAAACTAAAAACAAACACAGATGAAGAAGAGGTAAATTATGCTCGGTCTTCCCTACGTCTTTCCTGTACTTAGGAGCTCAGTAAGGATTTTTTCCCGGGTTCCCGTGGTGAATCAGAGCTGGAATGTTGCATCCTATCAGAAAATTATGGTTTTGGCATCTGGGCACCAATACCTCGAGAGAATGTCTTTCCTAACCTCGGACTAGGCAGAGGACTCTAACCCCATGCACAGGCGGTACCACAGAACCATTATAAATTATGGGTTCCGTAAGAATCCATGCTCTGAATCACTACCACTTTAAACACCATTACCATTACAATCATAGCCACCACTACCACCACCACCACCATATAAGTACCCCTTTGAACCTTTAAATCCATACGTACAGGAATAACCATCACCATGATCAGCAACCTAGTAAAGTCAACGGTACTCCTATTATCAATCATTTATCACTTTTTCCGGTAAGCTATGGAACTCCCTCCCTCCTTCTGTATTTCCTTCTTCCTATGACTTCCTGCCATACGGAGAGGAAGGTTTCAAGACACTTATCTTCCATATTTCTTACTATCGTTTTTTACCTCTCTTTTGGAACTGGCGTCTCAATGGGCCTTTCTTTTTCTTAATTTTTATTGCCCTTAGCCAATACCCCTCTTACTTAAAAAAAAAATCCACGCCTCCTACAGGAACCATCACCACCACCACCATGCTGCGTTGGCTCCTCTCCACCTGCCTCCTCGGCGTGGCCCTCGCCTCCTTACAGGTGCGCACTTACTACTTAAACCATTCCACTCTAGATTGAAGGAAGATATAACTGACTGACTTCTTTATTCATGTCAAGAAAGATTATTGCAATAAAATGAAGAACAACGTAATCAAATCCTAAAATTATGTGATCTGCACACTACTAGTAAATAGTAGTAGCAGCAGCAGCACCAATAGTAGTAGTAGTAGTAGTAGTAGTAGTAGTAGTAGTAGTAGTAGTAGTAGTAGTAGTAGTAGTAGTAGTAGTAGTAGTAGTAAAAATAATAACAATAATAATAATGACGATAATTAAATTAACAATAATAATAACAATAGTAATAATAGTGATGATGATGATGATGATGATGATGATGATGATGATGATGATGATGATGATGATGATGATAATAATAATGATAATAATAATAATAATAATAATAATAATAATAATAATAATAATAATAATAATAATAATAATAATAATAATAGTAATAATAATAATTCCAATATCAATAAAAATAGCAATAATGATAAAAATAACAAAAACACAACCAATGTTTTAAAAAGCATATCTAATCTCTACAGAAACTCTCTTCTGCATTCAAGATTTACAGCGGCCAGGTGACCTTCCCTCACCTGGCCCGTGACACACAATACAGCCCAATCTTCTCACGTGCTGGTCACAAGCGCCATTCTCCCCTAATCCTTAATTTTCTAAACATGCCCTTCCTTAAAAGAATAATAATAAAAAAATATAAAAATAACATTATACAAAAAGAGAGAGAGAGAGAGAGAGAGAGAGAGAGAGAGAGAGAGAGAGAGAGAGAGAGAGAGAGAGAGAGAGAGAGAGAGATCATTTCCTCGCATTCATCTATGTGTTTCAGCACCTGGAAGTTCACTACACTTTAGGGAACGACACAGTCACCATGAAGGTAACAGTTGACGCTGACGACAACACCATCCATTATTATCTTCCTGGAGATGACAACTTCGAGGAGGTGGAGATAATCGACGACTTTTATGCGGTGAGTGTGTGTGTGTGTGTGTGTGTGTGTGTGTGTGTGTGTGTGTGTGTGTGTGTGTGTGTGTGTGTGTGTGTGTGTGTGTGTGTGTGTGTGTGTGTGTGTGTGTAATAATAATAATAATAATAATAATAATAATAATAATAATAATAATAATAATAATAATAATAATAATAATAATAATAAACGGTTTATTATTTAGGCAGTTAACAAACTGAAAATGTACAGAGGGGGTGGGGAAATACTTAACATTAATCCTAGAGGTAAGTCTAATCTAGAAGGGACTATTGATTGATGGCTCGCACCATGGTGGGAATCGCACTGAGTCTGTACCGGTCCGTGCGCGGCGCCTTTAGGGGTGTTATCTTGTGGTGTCTGGTGGCACGGACCGGGGCGAGGCGCGTCAGGCGGCAGCATGTTTCTGAGACGTGGATGATGCAGTAGTCCCCTTCCAAACTTCTCCAGAGCCTCTCGGTGCCTGGTGGATAGTCTGGACAGACTCAGGGTGGTCAGGGCTTCTTCATAGGTGGTGTAGGCAGGGCCAAGGATGACCCTGCACGCCCTTTTCTGCACACTCTCTAGCTGTAGCTGTTGAGTGTGTGTGAGGGAGGAGGACCACGCTGGGGAGGCGTACATGAGTTTGGGGAGGATGAAGGTGAGGTACACCCCCCTTAACTCATCTGTCGGCGTCCCCAGCGACCTGAGTCTGCGCAGCATGTACAGCCTGTAGGTAGCTGATCTTATGGTGCTGTGTGTGTGTGTGTGTGTGTGTGTGTGTGTGTGTGTGTGTGTGTGTGTGTGTGTGTGTGTGTGTGTATGTGTGTGTGTGTGTGTGTGTGTGTGTGTGTGTGTGTGTGTGTGTGTGTGTGTGTGTGTGTGTGTGTGTGTGTGTTTCAATTACGTCAAACAGTTTTCAAAAGAATAATGGTGATGATGAAATGGAAAAATGATGAAATGGTGGTATATATATATATTACGCTACAGTCACATACCCAGTCAAAAAAACAAACGGATACACACACACACACACACACACACACACACACACACACACACACACACACACACACACACACACACACACACACACACACACACACACACACACACCAAACCAGCAGGATCTTGATTTGCACTTGCCCTTTCCCTTCCACTTTCTATTGTATGGCAATAAGGATAAGCAGTTTCCCTCTTCATTCATTCTAAACCCTTCACCTGTGTGGCCAATGTAGGACAAGCCCATGACAACTTTACGTACAATGGTCACTTCCCCTGCAGGGCTACGCAGCCGTCAAGGTGAAGACTGATGAAGCTTGTTACGTGCAGCCGCTCGACAATACACTGGAGGAGAAAGTGGCCTTAATTCAGAATAATGCCGAACAGATCATTGAAGGGTCTGTCAACAGCACGTCAGTACTCCTCAGTGACGACGAAATGGAGGACCTCGGGGACCGCGTGGTCGACTTTTGCGACGGCTACCCCATCTACGAAGTGTTCTTCGAGAAAACCCAGGACGATTCCAACGAGGAAGGCTCCAGCGAAGAAATGCAACACTTCAGAGGTAAATACAGAGATTCCAGCGAGGAAGGCTCTAGTGAAGAAGCCCAAGATTCCAGTGATGAATCCGAAGATTCCAGCGAGGGAGACTCCAAAGATAGCTCAGAGGAGGTGTTTACATGGTCGCCAGGTCACCGTCAGATTACCGTAATAATAAGAAAGTGCGTGGTTTATTTCTGCACTATTAAAAGATGTTTTGTTACCACTCTCACTATTCCCACCGGCCCTTCTATTGCTTTCCATTGGTTATTCGGATAATACAATACCAGAAGGTAACCTACCATCGCCTGATCCAGCAATGACCAGATCTTGAATATTTACATTACTGGCTTACTTTCTCACTTTGGTCCCTCGGATGTGCACCCATTATATTCAATAAACGCAATGTAAAAGTATTCAATTTTCTCTACGACTAAGCTACACTTCACTCCCGAAGCACCACTTAGTTCATTATCACCACGCGTGACAAGACAACCTTCCTTGATATGCGGACACTGCAGCTATTGCTTCTACGATAAGTACAATGAATGTTCAGAGGAATAGCTCACACTGCAAAAAACTCACACTGAATTATTATGTCAAATTAAGTCTACTTCAATAGTACCCACGTTTATGCAATATACTTATCGTAATGAAGTAGCCACCTGAAAGAAAAGAAAATGCCTGAAGGAAAAGGATAATTTTTCACTTGATGAAGCTACATTCACGTGGTCGCGGACCTTGGTGGCTGGGATGCTACCATCCCGCCCATATATATTCCTTGGTCCTACCCTTCCGTGCTGGTCACACTGTTCATCACAGCGACGACACGTTACCTGCTGCCTTTAGGACTCGAGATCACAGCAGCTTGATAATGAGGATGATTACTAATGCACCACACTGTCTCTTAACGCTTAATTTTCTCCACGCAACATATACATAGTGACTACACAGCAACTAACGTTGACGTCCAGGTTTATTATTTGTATTCTAGTATTTAAACACACGAATGAGAGAGAGAGAGAGAGAGAGAGAGGGTTGGTCTAAAATAACGGCTGTTATTTTAGACCAGGGTAGTCCAACTACGGGCCCGCGGACCACAAGTGGTCCGCCAGTTGATTGTCTGTGGCCCGCGACCGCTTGTATTATAAATTCATCTTGTACACGAAAAACACAGACGAAGTTTCTGTGCCTATATATGAAATAGTAATAGGAAGCAGGATTACTAGGATTATATATATATATATATATATATATATATATATATATATATATATATATATATATATATATATATATATATATATATATATATATATATAGAAGTGGCCCTCCCTGTAGCCATTTAGTGCTGAAGTGGCCCAAGATGACGAAGAAGTTGGATCACCATGAATCTAGACTTATGCGAAATGTCAGGACCCGATCTCCCACGCCACTCTGGAAAGGTAATACTAGAGTGATCCCACGGTGTGGGACGACACTACACACCAAAAGCAAACAGCCAAGATCTCAGAATAAGGGCCTTGATTAAGACCAGTACACAGTATCATACAAAATTAAAACTGTCAGCAACCTCCACATTATATATATATATATATATATATATATATATATATATATATATATATATATATATATATATATATATATATATATATATATATATATATATATATATATATATATATATATATATATATATATATATATATATATATATATATATATATATATATATATATATATATATATATATATATATATTTATTTATTTATTTATTTAATTTTTTTATTTTTTTTCTCTTCTCTATTTCTCAAAACAATTTATTTTCTTGATATTGTTTCGAGAAATAGAGAAGACAAATAAAAAGACTTAAGGTGTCTTTTTTTTTTTATGTAGAAGGGGCACTGGCCAAGGGCAACAAAAATTCTGTAAAAAAAAAAAAAAGAAGCCGACTGAGATGCCAGTCCCAGAAAAGGGTCTGAAGCGGTAGTTAAAAATGAAGGATAAGTGTCTTGAAACCTCTCTCTTGAAGAAATAGGAAGAATAGAAAGTCATAGGAAGGTGGAAATACAGAAACAAGTAAGAAGTTCCAGAGTTTACCAGAGAAAGGGATGAATGATTGAGAGTACTAGTTAACTCTTACATTAGAGAAGAGGACAGAATAGGAGTGAAAGTCTTGTGCAGAGAAGTCGCGAGAGGAGGGGAGACATGCAGTTAGCAAGATCAGAAGAGCAGTTAGCATGAAAATAGCGGTACAAGATGGCTAGAGATGCAACATTGCGACGGTGAGAAAGAAGCTGAATTAGAGGAGAGGAGTTGATGAGACGAAAAGCTTTTGATTCCACCCTGTCTAGAAGAACGGTATGAGTGAAACCCCCCTCAGACATGTGAAGCATAGTCCATACATGGACGGATAAAGCCCTTGTACAGAGTTAGCAGCTAGGGGGAGAGGGGGTTGAGAAAACCTGGCGGACACGTCTCAGAACACCTAACTTCATAGAAACTGTTTTAGCAACAGATAAGATGTGAAGCTTCCAGTTTAGATTATAAGTAAAGGACAGACCGAGGATGTTCAGTGTAAAAGAGGGGGACAGTTGAGTGTCACTGAAGAAGAGGGGATAGTTGTCTGAAAGGTTGTATTGAGTTGATAGATGAAGGAACTGAATTTTTGAGGCATTGAACAATACTAAGTTTGCTCTATCCCAATCAGAAATTTTAGAAAGATCAGAAGCCAGGCGTTCTGTGGCTTCCCTGCATGAAATGTTTACTTCCTGAAGGATTGGACGTCTATGAAAAGACGTGGAAAAGTGCAGGGTGGTATCATCAGTGTAGGAGTGGATAGGACAAGAAGTTTGGTTTAGAAGGTCATTGATGAATAATAAGAAGAGAGTAGGTGACAGGACAGAACCCTGAGAAATACCACTGTTAATAGATTTAGGAGAACAGTGACTGTCTACCACAGCAGCAATAGAACTGTCAGAAAGGAAACTTGAGATGAAGTTAAAGAGTGAAGAATAGAAGCCGTAGGAGGGAAGTTTGGAAATCAAAACTTTGTGCCAGACTCTATCAAAAGCTTATGATATGTCTAAGGCAACAGCAAAAGTTTCACCAAAATCTCTAGAAGAGGATGACCAAGACTCAGTAAGGAAAGCAAGAAGATCACCAGTAAAGCAGCCTTGACAGAACCCATACTGTCGATCAGATAGAAGGTTGTGAAGTGATAGATGTTTAAGAATCTTCATGTTCAGGATAAATTAAAAACTTTAGATAGGCAGGAAATTAAAGCAATAGGACGGTACTTTGAGGGATTTGAACGGTCACCCTTTTTAGGAACATGCTGAATGTAGGCAAACTTCCAGCAAGAAGGAAAGGTAGATGTTGACAGAGTTGAAAGAGTTTGACTAGGCAAGGTGCAAGAACGGAGGCACAGTTTCGAAGAACAATAGGATGGACCCTATCATGTCCATAAGCCTTCCGAGGGTTTAGGCCAGCGAAGGTATGGAAGACATCATTGCAAAGAATTTTAATAGGCAGCATGAAGTAGTCAGAGAATGGAGAAGAGGGAGGAAAAAGCCCTGAATCGTCCAAGGTAGAATTTTTAGCAAAGGTCTGAGTGAAGAGTTCAGCTTTAGAGATAGATGTAATGGAAGTCGTGTTGAAATAAAGATGAGAAAGAAGAATGAGCAAAGTTGTTGGAGACATTTTTGGCTAGGTGCCAGAAGTCACGAAGGGAGTTAGATCTTGAAAGATTTTGACATTTTCTATTAATGGAGTTTTTAGATCATTGGAAAACAGATTTGGCATGTTTCCGGGCAGAAATATAAAGTGTATGAGATTCTGGTGATGGAAGGCTCAAGTACCTTTTGTGGATCACCTCTCTATCATGTATAGCACGAGAACAGGCTGTATTAAACCAAGGTTTGGAAGGTTTAGGTCAAGAAAAAGAGTGAGGAATATACGCCTCCATGCCAGACACTATCGCCTCTTATGCGCTCGGCACACAGAGACGGGTCTCTGACACGGAAGCAGTACTTATCCCAAGGAAAATCACCAAAATACCTCCTCAGGTCCCCCCCCCCCACTAGCAGAGGCAAAACGCCAGAGGCACTTCCATTTAAGGGGATCCTGAGGAGGGATTGCAGCGATAGGACAAGATACAGATATGAGACTGTGATCGGAGGAGCCCAGCGGAGAAGAGAGGGTGACAGCATAAGCAGGATTGGAAGTTAGGAAAAGGTCAAGAATGTTGGGCGTATCTCCAAGACGGTCAGGGATACGAGTATGGTGTTGCACCAATTGCTCTAGGTCGTGGAGGATAGCAAAGTTGAAGGCTAGGATGGTCAGTGAAGGAAGAGGAAAGCCAAAACTGGTGGTGAACATTGAAATCTCCAAGAATGGTGATCTCCGTAAAAGGGAAGAGAGTCAGAATGTGCTCCACTTTAGAAGTTAAGTAGTCAAAGAATTTCTTATAGTCAGAGGAGTTAGGTGAGAGGTATACAGCACAGATAAATTTAGTTTGAGAGTGACTCTGTAGTCGTAGCCAGATGGTGGAAAACTCGGAAGATTCAAGAGCGTAGACACGAGAGCAGGTTAAATTGTTGTGCACATAAACGCAACATCCAGCTTTTGGGCTGAAAATGAAGATAGAGAAAGTAGGTGTCCCGTTTCAAATCACTGATTTGGTCGCGTGGCCCGTGTTCTATTTACATCTTGATCTTGATTTACCATGACCTGAGTGATCCGGATCATGATCTAGGTAGTATGGGTCCGGAGGTGTGTTTTAGCAGACGACACTTGCTGAAGCTGCTGGCGGTGGCCATATTAGCGGCTGAGCAGCCTATACTGGGGAATTATTTGGGGGAATATACAGCAAGAAAACGGTTGATATGTCTGAGGAACAAAGTGATTGGTAATGAATCGTTGCAGAATACTGCTGTCAGCACAGAATGTGAATAGTGGTGGTAACACATGCCAGAAACAACCCACACCAAACCTTGGTTTAATGGCTTCACCTTTACCGTCTCTACCAACGACTACATGATGAGGCAAAGGAAAATAGTACTTATTCAGTCGAAAATAATGCATCTCTACTTTGGAAGTGCCTCAGCAATGAATGATGTCAATAGTGTCAGCACGTGGGCAGACTTGCCTCACCTTACGTCCGAATGTTTTTTTTTTCATTTTACCATTCCTAACTTCACCACAGCGAATACTTTCAGCATGCTGTGTGTGAAGAGAGCTTTGTGTGAAACTTTATTATACAACGTTCATGGCCAGGCACTTAACCCAGTCTCCTGCTGCCTGGGTAGACATGTGGCCTTCTCAGCCCAACTTCCTCAGGAAATGTACAATAGGCTGTAGTCCTCGTTAACACTTCCTTAGAGCATAGTGGTAAGCATCAACAGTCTGCCGCTTGTGATAGCTGGCCAGCGACATGCTTGTGTTGTAATGGTTTTGATCAGCAATGGCCGCGAGCGTTCTTTTTACCCCGAGTGAATCCGAATCAGATCCAGATCCAGATCAATGATCCAGAGCTGATCAGTGTTGTAAAAAAGAAAATGCCTTTAATAATGCTGGTTGCTTATAGTTTTAACTTCGTATGTTTAAAAGATAATTTACTGCCTGGCCACACAAATGCCATACAAGGGTACGGAAAATGAAAAAGCGCCTGCAAACCAAAATCAAGATAGCCTAGCCTGTGAAGTCATGAACAGTTTGCAGATTTCAGCACAGGTTCTAATCCTTTGGGTTGTCTTAGGTCTGACTGATACATACGTAGGCTTTAAGAGACTCTACGTTCACTGGCAAACTAGACTAATAATTTGAGTTTCATGTGTTTCATCGATAACGAGGCTTTCGAGGTTCTGAAATAACTAAATTCCAAATACTTAGTAAACTTTGTAATGTTGTAGCCTACTCAAGAAATACCACATTAGACTTCCTGTATTATTGACAACGTGCCTCTAATTATAACAAGACAGTAGGCTTTGAAATATTAAGAACCTAAATTAATAGTCATGAAATACCGATCTTGAGCATTGATGTTTTCATAATCATCAACTATCATACACTCATTACTTACTGTGTGGTCACTTCCTATTCGTACTTCAGTTATATTTCTACTTTTTCATTACTATTATTATTATTATTATTAGTAGTAGTAGTAGTAGTAGTAGTAGTAGTAGTAGTAGTAGTGCCATTATTCTTATTCTATTAATTCTATTATGCATTATTATCTATACCACATTATTTAGTTCTATTTGACAAAAGACTATTGGTTTTCAACTTTTTTCTCTATCTGTAATAACTTTAACTTAACAATAATAAATACCATAATTACCAGGCTAAAATTATATAATTATATATATATATATATATATATATATATATATATATATATATATATATATATATATATATATATATATATATATATATATATATATATATATATATATATATATATATATATATATATATATATATATATATATATATATATATATATATATATATATATATATATATATATATATATATATATATATATATATATATATATGTGTGTGTGTGTGTGTGTGTGTGTGTGTGTGTTATTAGCTAACTACCGAGTTTCCCAAAATCTTCTTAAACAGAAAAACTAAAACATTTACCTATACATCTTAAAAGCTTCATACGTAGTTTAAATCAAATTCCCACTTTTCAGGTTCTTTTCCAGATTTTTAATCAAAATAGTCATGTACTGAAAGCTTCGTTCCGGTTCACTTACCTATGATTAAATATTCTAGTTCTAAGTCAGTGTCTAAAGTTAAGTATATTCACTAATTACAAATAAATGTTTGGTGTTCAAGGTCAAAACGGAATAAAATCAAATCCAATAGAATAAGAGGGAATAAGATTGGAATAGGCTTCAATAAACATGAGTTGGATGGAATAGGATTGATTACGTTTAAATTGAGATGCATAAGTTAGGACTGGCTTTAATAGGGTGAATAAGATTGAATAGATTTGAATAGGTCCGAATAAGGTTTAAATAGGCTTGGCAGGCTTAAAATAATGTGGAATAAGACTGAATAAGATTTGAATAGCCATGGAATTGGAACAAGTTCAAGACGAGTTTAAAATATAGGAAATAATAGGGGTTGATTACCGCTATATAGTTCTACATAAGTTTGGAATAGGATTTAACTCATTTCGAAAATGGAGGTTTGCAATGGGTTGTATTAGGAGAAAACAAAAAAAATTGAATAGGGTTGGCCGACTAGATAATCGTGTAGAACTGATGGGTTAGAATATCAGGGAAGTTTGCGTTTACACTAAGTTTCATTAAGACACGGAAATTTCAACGACAATATTTTAGAAAGATACCTGAAAATTATAAGATGAAGATCCCAGTACACTGAAAACAGCATTATCAAACATTTGTGACTGCTTTCAACGATCTTCAGTGGATGTTTTCATGATGCAATGGATACTTTAACAAAACTTTAGTACCATCAGTAGCAAAAACACCCATGAAAAGACGACTAAAATAATAGTAACAGAAAACAAATAGTAGTCCTAATGAAAGAATAAAACGTTGAAAAATACGGAGTAGAAATTTATCCGAAAATTACAATTGTTGTTGTTGTTGTTGTTGTTGTTGTTGTTGTTGTTGTTGTTGTTGTTGTTGTTGCTGTTGTTGTTGTTGTTTAAGGCCGTCATGATCCAGTGGTCCTTACGAGTCCTACAAAACTCACTGTTCACTAGGTCGAAAGCTACGGGATGTGTATCACCAAATATTTACGATTACCACAGCAACCAAGATATCATACAATTAAAGATATAATATTAACAAACCAACATACACATACACGAACTGATGTAAGAAGTGGCGGCAATGAACTGCGCCTCCATCCAGTATTATAATGTGTTGGCATGACCAGCAATCAGGAGGTGGAAACATAAGTATTCAACATTTTTCTGCCACACACTTACCGTTGCGTTGTGGTGTTGCTGTAGTGGCTTTCACACACCGCCACGCCTCCGCTGCCCTGCCGTGGTTTGCAGTGAATACCCACCAAGAAGTCTAGAGTCCTTCACACACACACACACACACACACACACACACACACAAAACAGGCTAAGCAACACGTAACCACGCAGTCCACACCCACGTGCCACACACTGCTTTCCACAGTCCACACCCTCAAGGAAGTGACGCACAATCGCACTTGCGCAGCAGCCTCATGGGACGATGGCGTTGTTCACTGATCAAGTCAATATTTGATTTTCAAGAACAAGAAACACCATATCTTCATTTATTAATATATATGGTTTCACTAATTAAATATGTAGTTCAAACGCATTCATATCTAATGTATAAATGAAGAGGTATGTATAAACATTAACGCCAAAATTAAGACTCGAAACTTCTCTCACACGTGTAGAGCATTTTAGGTACTAACTATATCTTTGGGTGGACCTCTGTTTGCTGTTTCCATTTAACTACATTGTTTGTCACATTCTAATGACGAAATAGACTCATTATCATATGTGCGCTTTTTTATTTATTTTATTTTTTTATTTATTTATTTATTTACTTATTTTATTCTACTCCTCACGAAGCAAAGGATTATGGGCATTGGATATTGTTGGGGATACCCTGTCAACTGATGTATGATGCATTTTCGCTCTGTGTTGTGCTGAGAATTGAAAGTAATGGCCATCTTTCGGGACAGAATAAAAGAACTCCTCTATTTAGACGTCACGTTCGTTATCAGATTATGAATATAATAAAGAAGTGTGGTCTTGCTGTAAGGTCACTTCATTTTAGATTCAAATGGCAGAGGATTGTCGGCCAATCAATTTCTTGAAAAATAAAGTAATAAATAAAGTAAAATAAAGCAGTTGCAGGGGTGCCCCGTCCCTCGTCGGTCGTAACGGAACTTGTGGTCTTCCCTCCCCTCCCATTTCTTGAGGGTAATAAACTTAGTGTAACTTCCTGCCTAATCTAAATTATTCTCTCTCCGCCTCCAGCTTTTTTTTTTTTCTTCATTTTGTAATACAGATGGCGTCGCCTGTATGGCTGCCAGTGGTTTGAAAAATTCTTCGTAAGATTCTTTTTTTTTTTTTTGGGGGGGAAGGGGCACGCTCCAGTCCTTGAAAGTTTTATTGTTTGGTCATTTTAGTTGATTTAAGATTCTGCTGCAAGATCCTGTCGCGCGGAACGTTATAGCATTATGTTATTGATAACGATCCGTCAGGTTGTGGTGAACCATCATTATCTTATGCTTCACTTCTGCCAATGAGCCACTTCATGAACATTTATGGTCCCTGTATTGCTATCCTACGCTGTGTAGCAGCAGATGGGCAACAGCAGCATTCCACACTCCTAGCAAGCCTATTCCCGACTGGTGTGGCCAGCCAGGGAGTGCTCGGTGAATCCTGCAATGCTCGGATGGCTCCATAGAGTAAAGCTGTTGCTGTTTTCACGTATTCGGGTATTGCAGTTATCTTGCTTTCAGAACATGTAGATACTGCCTTTGTTTTGTGTCTTGCAAATAAAATAGAATAAATGGAAACTTTGATTTGTTCTAAGCTTTGCCACCTGACATAGTAAACCATCACCTATAATTTCCTAATGCAGATCCCTACACATTCTATGAACTAGTGTAACCCTTGCATATACTAATAAACTCCAAGGATGCGTTTCAGACGCCACTTATTTTCATAGTCAAAAAGCAATTATAAAAGCTTCTAAAGGTTATTAAATTCACTTCTACTTTAATTATTATTATTATTATTATTATTATTATTATTATTATTATTATGTTATTATTATCATTATTATCTATTGCCATTGTTACTGTTGTTCTTATTGTTGTTGTCAGTAGCAATTTTAATTTTGAGGAACTGTAGATAATTAAATTTGTATTGATGCATTACTTTTACACAACGAATGTATGACTATATTCTGCAACGGCACTGTGTCCAATGAATTGCTATCTGTCTGTATGACTATCAAAGTGGCGGAAGTCAGGCGGTCTTTTGTTTCCCGCTGGCTGTGGTACGTAGTTAGCCAACGCTCCCGGATATCCAGCTCGCCAGGACTCTATAGGGAGTGACGAGACAGCCTCAGAACCATACTTCTGTACCCACTGACTCCTTACTCAGACATACCACCTCCAGCATTGCACCAACCCTGTGTGTGTGTGTGTGTGTGTGTGTGTGTGTGTGTGTGTGTGTGTGTGTGTGTGTGTGTGTTTGTGAGTGGTGGGGTTGGTAGGGCTGTTACTATAAGGGGGAAGGAAGGAGGTCGCTCCAGATAGGGTGACAGATAGACAGATGGAGGGCAAAGGGAAGATATTAATGGGAAAAGACATGTGTGTGTGTGTGTGTGTGTGTGTGTGTGTCACCAGAGGCGCTGCGTCACCCACCCTACCTGCGGGTCACCTGTTTACCTGCCCACCTGGTCCCGCGCTGCTCACCTTGCTGCTGGCTAGAGGCAGTGGCGGAAGTAACGCTGTTCTTGGCATTATATAATAGTGACCTGAATTAATCCGTCAAAATTTTTAATAATATGAGGAAAAGATTATAATCATCTATGCGTATGATTTGGTTTTTAGATGGTATTCAACGTTAGATTCACGATGAAATACCTATTAACTGAAGGGAGAAAGTCACACACACACACACACACACACACACACACACACATTGTATTCATTTCACCATCCTACATCAGTGAATTTTCCTATATTATACATCACCGAATACTTCTCTCCACATTTTTTGTGGAATTGTTTCAGTAAAGTCCATTTGCTACATCGGGCCAGAAAGGATATTGCGTAAGCTTTGTGATTTTGCGTGCTTTGCCTGAGTTTGGGTCTGTGTTATTCTCTCCTTCACTGTATTCGCTTACAATATAATTTTTAGTTGATCGGCCGGGTAAGGGTTATATAAGATTTAAAAAAAAGAAATAAGAAAAAAATATATGGTCTACTGGCGCTGCAGGGCTGAAGGGCAAACGTCTCCCAAGGTTTTAAACAGATAATGGTTTTGCTTATTTCCATTCGATGCAAGTAATAATGCTTTCAGCATGCTCTTGTAATCTATAAGTTCAAAGATTCCCATGTATCATAGACAGCTGTACTCTGCATCTCTATAAGTTCAAAGCGTATGAGTTCTCTAAATCGTTAGTAAGGAAAAGATGTTTTTTTTTTTTTTTGAGAAAATCACAGTACAATGATTTAAAAAAATGCAGAATAAACAGTTGTGTGTGTGTGTGTGTGTGTGTGTGTGTGTGTGTGTGTGTGTGTGTGTGTGTGTGTGTGTGTGTGTGTGTGTGTGTGTGTGTGTGTTTATGTATTTACTTTATTTTCTATTTTTTTCTCTTTATTTATTTATCTACTTTATTTTTGGCATGTAATCAGAATGACATCATCACTACTATACAACGATGCAAACTCCTACATGGTGCACTCAGTGCGGGAGGCAGCGGCCGGCGCCACTCACAGGCAAGGCACGGCATGTGCTCTGAACAACACCCGCTCAGCAACTCTGCAGCACAAAGCTTACTGCCTTTGACACGCCCCTGACAATCAAGGTCGTGATCCCGGCAATGTCTGCATGCTTTAGGTTATCTATGGTTGGGCACAGTAAATGGGCGCTGCGTCACAAGCTCCGCTCCAAAGTTCCCTGTGGCACACGTTGTGGATGCATGTCGGACGCGTGTGTTCCGTGACGTCTTCGATACTGACGCCAGCGAGTATTTTTGTCCACCCGGATGTCTGGTTGGCTGCAGCGTCAAGAATGGACCACCTGTGGCCGCTTCTAGTATAAAGTGTGCCGCCAGCCAGCCGTGGCTCCGAGGTCCCCGCCAACAGACGTGGAATCGCAGCCCTCCCTGACACCCACACCGGCACACACACACATACACACCCTCCACAGCTGCAGGAACACGTAGCCTTACTCTGTGTGCTCAACTCAAAGAGTGAACTGATCACACAGTGCAGGACACGAGTGTGAGCAGAACAGCAACATCGCAGGCTTAGCTGTGGCGTCGATCTTCACCTTGCGCCGGTGTCATGTGTGAGTGGTTATTTTTTTCAGTTTATTTTGCCACCCGAACTTACATACTGTCCTTGACCGGGGGCGTGGATTACTTTGACTTCAACTTTGATGGTTCTCTATCCATCGTCTGTAATGGATTCGTGTTACATAACATCTAGTGTTTGTAAAGATGTATGAAGGATTTACTTCTCCACTGTACATCATCGAATTTGAATGATAAAGCACTGGATGTTCCATCGATGCTCCCTAAAACTAACCAATGGCAGGTGTGACAGCTTTAAATTAAAAGTCATGCTCATTCGTTATATTCAAAAGGGACAATAAATTCGTTTTTATTTTCCAGTGGTAAGATAAATTATTTGACGATATGAAATATATTTTTATTTTTCATTTGCATGGCAGAGGTGAACTAACCAATACGCGTGATACTTTTGTCTGCTGTAAGTAAACTCTTACCTCTCCTTGAACCAGATTCACTTCCATGGTTCGTGAGGCAACTAATGGTGACACTTATGTTGGCTGGGGTGGAGGCAATAGCGGAGGGCGGCATCACCATCCCGGCACACACACAAGACACCCTCATGTCCCTCAGGTAATACAGCCTTGGGTTAACTAGTAGGTGTCCTCGGTGTGATGAGCTGGCATGGAAATGGCATGAGATGACCGTGAGCTGCCGCAGTGAGGCAGGAATATAACTGTTATGCAGCTTCAGCATGGCCGGGTGTAGATGTGGCAGTGATGGTGTGGCTCGCTTTGAGTTGCAAGGTGATTAGAATGTCTGATTCCTTGTGTGTCCTGCAGGTGGCTGGTGGGAAAACACTATTACCCGCAAGGAACAGTCACTCCCCATCACGATCTCCCAGCTGGCCTGTGCCTCGTCCAGTCAGCTCTTGCCCTGGCCTCCTCCCAGCCCTGGAGCCGCATAAGTAAGAAATTCTGACACAATATCTTTGTAACAACAACACTTCCTGTTCATGAAAACAGGGCTTCAGTATATATTTTAGTCCTTCTTTCGAGGTTTATATTTTTAATAAGTCTCTAATCTTCCCATCGTCGCTTGTATACTTCCTGTCACATCGAAATTGTGATTTTACAAGATTTTTTTTTCAGTTTCCGTTTCCTTTGCCCTCCGTAGTGTGGGATGCCAGCGGCAAAGTAGCGGACGGCATCGGTGCAGGTGCCACGGAGACTCGTGGTCACCCTGACCTGTGTGAGGACGTCTCGGCTCATTTTCCTGGCACACTCCTGTCCCACCTCGAGCCTCACCAGCATCGCCTGGGCCTGCACAACATTACCATGGCAACCTTCAGCCATGAAGTTCTACAGCAGCGAGACACTACCCTGAGGGGCCGCTACTGCCTCGTCTCCGTCAGGTGGGTCACGGGTAGAGGCTTCACTCCCTCGCTCACCTCTCATGACTTATCCGGTATCGACTTTTCATATAAATACTTTTAATTACCATGCGCAGCTCTTCTTTTTACCAAGTCACACGCAAGGTTATTTAATTAAGTTGAAGGAACTTTACCGAGCCATACGCCAATCTAGTAAACTAAATTCAAGTCTAAGTAACTTAAACTGGAGGTCACTGTATGATAGCGTCAGCACAGGTGTGTTGAGGCAAGGGGGCACACGCATGTAGAAGGGGAAGCGAGGAATAGAGATTCACTTACTTTATGGGCGAGAAAGATTTTATAGTGAATTGGCAGTATATTAGATGTTGATTCAAATACTGCGATAACGCTATTCAGTCCTTATACAAACAATGGCAGGTAGGTGCTGATGAATGAACAACAAAAACAGCCCACTGAATGTCACGCCATAGATAAAAATTATTCATATAGTGATTTTCATTATGACTGCTGGCGCTTTCCATGCCATCGATGACCTCCTCCCGCTCCCAATACCGTCATGATTACCACGGCAACATTCTCATTCGTTTAAAGCTGAAGTGTTGGCGGCAGGCAGACAGGGACAATACTCAACACATATCTGACAACAAAACACAGTAAATATATCACTCACGGGCTTGTAGTGAAGTTGTCGCGGAGCTGTCTAGTCCCTTTACTTAGCCTTGTCTCACACGCTAGTCAAACCCTCCTTTCCTCCTCGGCACCACCGCCAAACTCTTCACAATAGGCCCTGTAACTTGACAAGGATTAAGCGTCTTGTATGAGGGAATAAAATGGCAAAGCGAGATCCTTATGTTTGACTTGGGTGTTGTATGCGACAGGGGAAAGGAGGAAGCAGAGGACCAAGGAGGAAGTGGCGGCTCCTGGCAGCTTCTTAGGTCTCTGGCGGGCAAGTTCGAGCACTCGTACGCCACATGTGTACCGGACACCTGCACCGATAGCCTCCTTCAGGTGAGTCTTTTCCCATGTTGTGCCTCACTCGATCAAACGTCCCCATACATTCAATAACTTACACGCTAATTAATTTGAAACATGATCTTCTCTTCCCACAATCATGACTTCCATCACGACCTCATAACATAACAACTGCAGACGGTAAGGGATAAAGGCTCGAGATACAATAAACAGAGGAAACCCACACACTAGGTACACAATAAACAACGAGGCTCTGGCAGGTTCAGGGTACGAAAAAGATTTAGGAGTTATAATTAGTTCTGAACTCCGTCTAAGAAAGCAATGCATAGAGGCCAGAAACAGGGCAAATAGGGTATTAGGATTAATTTTTAGGGGTGTTAAAAGTAGAAGGCCCGAGGTAATATTAAAATTATATTTGGCGCTGGTCAGACCTCATCTAGACTACGCTGTGCAGTTCTGGTCCCCATATTACAGGAAGAATATAGGTCTACTAGAATCAGTACAAAGAAGAATGACTAAAAGGATACAAGGGATGAGGAGTATTCCTTATGAAGCAAGACTGAAGCTGTTAAATTTACATTCTTTAGAGAGACGTAGGTTAAGAGGGGACCTGATATAAGTCTTTAAGTGGTATGATGGCTATAACAAGGGGGACGTAAGCAAAATTATTAGGATCAGCAACCAGGACGGAACAAGAAATAACGGCTTCAAGATTGAAAAATTTAGGTTTAAAAAAGAGATGGGTAAAAATTGGTTCTCAAATAGAGTGGTAGATGAATGAAACGGACTTAGTAATCAAGTTGTTAGTGCTAAGAGATTAGGGAGCTTTACGAGAAGATTAGACGGATTTATGGAAGGGGATGATAGGTGGAAATAAGTAGGTATATTTCATACAGGGACTGTCACGTGTAGGCCTGATGGCTTCTTGCAGCTTCCCTTATTCCTTATGTTCTTATGTTCTTATGTTCTTATGTTCTAATGTTAACAAGTCACTGCCAGTCTAACAATCATAGCCTGTGTATCAACAAGACCCACACACGAGCGTAAGGATAACAGTTGTTATTTTTCAGAGTATGCGGGGTAGTGTATCGAAAAATGCGCATTTTCATCTTGTTCCATGTGACCTCAGCTGCTTGGCGCTTCTTCACCTCATCAGATTACTTATTTATTTACTTTACTTACTTACTTGTCTACTAACTTACTAAAATATACCTTGCCTTGGCCCCCTACAGGAGTCTTTACAGAGGCAACAGGTCCCAGGTGTCTCCCTCACCGTCACCTGTCACCGCCAAGACCACGACACGCACCCCAGGGACCTCTCCTTCTTGTAAGTGACGCTCCCTTTGCTCTCTCTCTCTCTCTCTCTCTCTCTCTCTCTCTCTCTCTCTCTCTCTCTCTCTCTCTCTCTCTCTCTCTCTCTCTCTCTCTGCCATGAAGAACATAACTCTGGTCCAGGTGAGGCAGCGTCACAAAGGCATGCTGTATTTTGCAGGCTGGTGACGGCGGTGCTGGTGGTGCTGGTGACGGCGGCGACCATGCTCGACCTTCACCGTCCGTGCCCGAGTGCGCCGGCGAAGTGCTCTTGTCTCCCAGGTCAGTGGCGCCGACACGAGGCTGAGTGTTGAGATATGTAGACAATGTGTCAACTTTAATAAGGTAATCCTCTCACTCCTTCACTTATTACATTCCATGCATTTTATCACCTCGGCAATGTCCAAACCTTCCTTAGACTTGCATGTTCATTCCTGACTTGACAGTGATTTATCGGTAAGCGAGGTAGTGCTTTCTCATAGCCCAGACTGACGCCGTATGATCATGTTGCTGCGCCATAACTCAGTCAAGTTACAATTTTACCCTTCACCTTCCCAACTCACCTCCACCTAACCTTCCACCTTCACCTGTCACCTTTTCACCTGCCACTGCCTCCTCATTACCTGCCTGCCGTCTCCCACGTTCCCGCCTTCACCACGACAGGCAAACAGCTGCTGCACTGCTTCTCGCTAACACAGAACTGGACGCGATTAATGAGCCACAGCACGGCGGAGACCCACCTGCAGACTCTGGACGGCATCAGGTAAGCGGGAGGGTGTTGCACAAAGCAAAACAAGAGCACAGGGGAGCGTATACTACAGTGTACAGTGAAAGTCCCAAAGTAATGATGGCACAACACAAAACTGTAAAATTACAGAAAACATACATTATTCAGCTAGCTTAAAAATATTCAAAGTAATGGTGATGACGCAACAGTAAAAAAAAAAAAAATTATACAGTTACCTCAGAAATACTCAGAATAATGATGCTTCAACATAAAACAAGAATACACAAAAAAAAACATACACTCTATAATCACCTCAGAAACACCCAGAATAATGATGGTGACGCAACACTAAACAAAACAAGAACACAGGAAAGCATTTCATTATACAGTTAGCCTACCTTAGAAACATCCAGAATAACGATAACAATACATCACAAAACAAACCAGACAGAGGGGAGAAAACAGACACTATGCAGTTACCTTAGAGGCAGAGTAGTGATAGGGACACGACGCAGGGCAAGCACAGCACTGGGAGACGATCATGGTGTTAGGCACTGGACGTGATAATGTTGGAGGTGTTCTGGGTTGCAGGGTGACCAGTATGATGTGGGTGATCCTGGCACACCGGTACATGTTCTTCCTGATCTCCGCCGCCAACCCGCGTGACATTACCAAGGTGAGCTGAGAAAAGGACTGTAGATACGAAAATATACGTAGTAATGAAACCTTTAACGCTCTCCAGTGAAAAAAAAAAATAATGCAGGTTTTTGAAGAATAGATGAAGTAGCAGACACAGACAAAGATATATGGAAGCATTTTTCATAGAGAGAGAGAGAGAGAGAGAGAGAGAGAGAGAGAGAGAGAGAGAGAGAGAGAGAGAGAGAGAGAGAGAGAGAGAGAGAGAGAGAGAGAGAAAGAGAGAAGAGAGGAGAGAGAGAGAGAGAGAGAGAGAGAGAGAGAGAGAGAGAGAGAGAGAGAGAGAGAGAGAGAGAGAGAGAGAGAGAGAGAGAGCAATGACGCGTACTCTCCCCAATAGCACATGAGAGACTGGAAGTACTGGTGGGTCTTCAACGCCTATCCCTCTGTGGACACCTTCCTCTTCATTAGCGCCTTCCTCGTGTCAATCTTCCTCAAAAAGCGCATCGCAGAGTTCACCTTCCCCGGTTACTGCCTCCAGCGATACCTGAGGTGAGACGCGCAGGGAAATAGAGAAGAAATATGTAGATAGAAATACCGTATATACATGTTGTAACTTTTTGTTGTAACTTGATACCGATTCTCACTTCTGTGCCTTCGTAAATACAAAGATAGGACAGAACGACAGATTGATAGAAAGGTAGATAGATAGATAGATAGATAGATAGATAGATAGATAGATAGATAAGTAAATAGATAGATAGATAGATAGATAGATAAGTAAATAGATATATATATAGATAGATAGATAGATAAGTAGGTCGATCTCGAGGAACAGGAACTTCGGGGGAATTCTCTTCCAATTAATGACTTGTATTTTCAAATTATAACTTTCCTGAGAGAACCGAAGAAAGTTTTTATTTTTCTCTCGCTCTCTTTTTTTTTTCATTGCAATATATATCTCTCGTCCTCGTCGCCGTCATAGTAGTAGTAGTAGTAGTAGTAGTAGCAGTAGTAGTATAGTAATAGTACTAGTAGCAGTAGTAGAGTAGTAGTAGCAGTAGTAATATTAGTAGCAGTAATAGTAGTAGTAGTAGTAGTAGTAGTAGTAATAGTAGTAGTAGAAAGAGAGAAAGAAAGAGATGAAGGAGAATGTGTAAGAAGAGGAAGACTAAGAATAGGAGAAGCAGGAGAAAGAAGAGGAGGAAGGAAAAGAGGAAGACGAGAACGAGGAGGAGGAAGAGAATAACTGGAACAAGAAACACCCAACTACTCAACAACCTTCTCTGACTAGTGTGTCTGGTGGCTCAGGTTGGTGCCTGCGATGGGCTACGTGATGTGGACGTGCACTAGCCTCCTGCCGCACCTGGGTTCGGGCCCCGTGTGGGAGAGGACTTACGAGGGACTGTTCGGCCGCCCCTGCGCTAACGCGGCCTGGTCCAACCTTCTCTTCCTCAATAATTTCAGTGATCCCAGCGACATGGTGAGGCTGAGGGGCAAGCTTTGATCCTTAATTTTCATCTCATTCCTATTCAAGTGGGTGGAAGTCAAAGAGGAAAAAAGACGGGGAAAAAGCGTTGGTTTATAAAAGAGAACATTATGGTAAAGCGTATCAGGCTTTACTACCTCTTTGAGATTCTCGTAGCTATTTTTCATATTTTTGTCACGCTGAATTAAACTTAAAACTTTATCTCGCTAGGTATTGTTTTGTAAAAATACTCAAAAGTTTCATTCTCATGAAAAATGTTCTATGACGTCTTTTTTTTTTTTTTCCCTTGTTTTGGGAGAGAAAGGAATTGAACTTTAAATTGTTTGAGCGCCAGACGGCATTCAAGGGAAAGGGGCGAAGGAGGGTTTAGGAGTGGGGAGTGAGGACTGGGGAGAGAGGAGTGGGGAGTGGGAAGTTTACAGGTGTGCTTGTAAAATTGGTATGCGTGCGTGCCTGGCTTGTGAATGACCGCGTTGGTGTGTGCAGTGCCTGGGTCACCTGTGGTCGCTGGCCGTGGAGTGGCAGCTGTATCTGGTGGCGCCCCTCCTGCTGCTGCCCGTGTACCGCTGGCCCGCCTGGAGGTGCCGCTGGCTTCCCCTGGCCGCCTGCCTCACCATGTCCGTCCTGCTGCCGGCGTTTATCACCCTCCTGAACGACCTGCCGCCCACTGCCACACACTGGGACGATGAAGCCACGCGGTGAGACACATTGCCGTAACCTATCCTATAAACTTTATCACTCTCACAAAACCCGAGATATTGCTCTTGTCTTTGTGTTTGCTCCGCGGAAGTGTCCCACAAACCACACGGAAATGGCTATCATATTTATGTGTGGCGTCTCCTCCTCCCCCTCTGCCCAGAGCGTACTACAGCACTTATTACGTGGTGCCTTGGTGCCGCGCTGGGCCTTACCTGGTGGGGCTGGCGGCAGGTGTGCTCTACCACTGGCTAGACGAAAACAACCTCATTTTAACACAGGTCAGGCCTCGTTGTGTGTGTGTGTGTGTGTAGTGCCTCGTTCAAGGTCAAATTAATGTCATATACTCGGCCAAACGCAATATCTGTGTATTATACGTACGTAGATAAATTGGCATTTCATTTAGTTTCCCCCGTCGAATCATTATCAGTTATGCCTGTGGGAGTAATAAGTGGTGTGGTGCGGGGCAGGGGTGTGTGCGGGCGTGCGGAGCGGCGTGCTGGGCGGCGGTAGTGGTGGTGCTGATGGGGCCTTCCTGGATCGGCGGCAGCGGTACTCTCTGGGCAGCGGTGTACTCCTCCTTGGCAAGACCAGCCTGGGCTGCCGCTCTCGCCTTCTTTGTCATCAACGCCTTTAAGGGCCAGCCAGGTGAGTGTCAGGTGACTATGTGTGGAAGTGAACAAAGCTAATCATTCCACTATACCACGTGCACCCGATGTCAAGGTGCTTGGCGTCCTGCACTGCCTGGACCTCCTACACTGTGCGTGTGGCAGGACGCAAGGAACCACACTCTGTATCTTTTCGGATTTTTCACTAGGTTTTCACACTGTCCTCTAATTCCATACGAAGTCAGCATGTCCTTTTATCAATTATTTAGTCAGTCTTTATTTACGTTATAACAAATGAGGTTAATGAACAAAGAATAATCTCGCTTTTTCAAATAACAGAGTTCAAGCAGAAACATTTTCAAAGATTCTAAACGAGACATAACAATCCTTTCTTTAATATACTTCAGTCATAACAGTCGGTGCCAGTTTCCTTACTCGAGGCTGTGTTCCTAGGGGTGGTGTCTTGGTTCTTCTCCCGGCCTGTCTTCACGCCCCTGTGTCGCCTCTCTTACTGCATGTTCCTGGTGTCGCTGCCCCTCCAGGCCCTCGCAGCCTCCAGGCCACACAAGATTCACTACGACCACCTCACCGCGGTACGAGACCTCCTCTCGATGTACAAGACAAATACAAATACGTGCATACATGAAGAGGGTATTTTATGGATTATACTCTCGTGTTCCCCATAACTCTCAGTGATTATCTTATTTATTGCTTTGTCGTATACTTTTTATTAACCTATACATATCACTGAAGACAAAACACAGCTTTTTACCCGCCTCTTGTGTGTGCTTCAGGCGTACCTGGTGCTGGGGGACCTGTGCCTGAGTGCCCTCGTCAGCGTGGTGGTTTTGCTCCTGGTGGAGGCCCCAGCGGCACGCCTCCTCACCATTCTAAGCTCAGGTTCGGGAATTTATCTGCTGTTTTCTGTGTAATTATCTGTTTACACTAGAAAGAGAACTTTTCTTAGGTCGCTTTTTGCTGGGTGGTGTCGAGGTGCCAAGTGGTGCGTGCGAGTCATTTCAGCTGCCTCATGATGGACGTAAATTTACACTCATTTTTCATTTATATTCATATAGTTGCTGTTCCTGCTGCAGTTATTGTTGTCGTTGTTGTTGATAGAGGATAATAAGATATTCATCACAAAATCCATCGCACAAAGACAACATCAGAACAAATGAGCACGCAGTCCGTCAAGAGTTCCAGCACCGCCAAGAAAGACGACCTCTGCCTGTACCTGTACCCGGTGCCTCACTTTGAGAGGAAGGCGCCGCCACTCCTCAAGAATGGTATTCCAGTTCACAGCGGGAATAAAGTGCGCTGCTCCGTTGCCGGCCAGGAGGTGTGGGTGACGTTGGACAGCGGGATCTCCGACACAGTGCTCTATCAAAGTCTGGCCTCGAAGCTCGGGTTTTTCAAGGGTGACGAAAGTACCGAGAAGGTCACGGTGACTTCAGTAATGGGCACTGAAAAGATTGAGGTGGTGAAGGTGAAGCGGCTCATGCTCATCCTGGAAGGCGGTCACCAGGTTTGTGACAGGGCGTTGATACTCCCAGACAGAATGGCTCGCTTCCACGATCCCTCCACCATCGTGCTGGGCTCTCACGTGCTCCAGCGGGCCGGTATGGTGCAGACTTTTCACCACAACGGAAGTACTCTCTTTGTGTGTTCCCCACGGCGCGTGCTGGAACCAAGTAGACGTGGAAGACGGAAAGGGGTGGTAACTTTTGGAGTTTTGCCCAGTGGTGTCTGGGGAAGCATCATGACGATGGTGGTGAGCACGGGGATGTACAGCCTGTACTTCTCAAGCCGTATGAGAAAGAAATTAAGACGTAAGCTAGTGACAGAGAGTGGCCCAAGTGTGACTTTATGCATGGGAGGAAACCATTTCCTGAGAGGAATCGCAGTGAAGGCTGTGCCTTACACCAACGTGGACTTCATCCTGGGCAGACGACTGCTGCGCGAGCACCAGGCAACCATGAGTTACAAAGACAGCAAAATAATCATCCCCTCCGGCACAGTTTCATGTATCATTTCACTGTCGCGGCGCCGGGTATGACTGGTAAAGATGAGAGTAACTGGTTCTCAATGCACACCTTTCAATACAAATAATAAGATAGTTTTTCTAGTCAAAGTACCCCACAAGCTAAAATTACGAACGTAGTATATACTTACTGTCTTTGTTTTATGCAAGTTTGTGGCCTGTGTGAGCACAGAACTCTCAGTGAAACACTCTCGACATCAAAAAAATAAAAAAGTGCACCAAATCTGTGCGATTACCTCACGTTGTGTTTCCTGAATACACCAAACATTCCATCGCCTGCCGCGCCTCACCACACCAACCACTGTCGCCTGTCCCGCCTCATCACATCATATTTCTGTGGACCATCGCGCTGCACGTCACCCTCATCAGGCACTGCGTCGCGTCGTGGTCAGACTAAAGCACTACACCTTTGACCTACATTGCTGTGCTGGCAGACGAGACCTCATGACCTTAACACTACAGCACTTGACATGAATATTACCGGAGTGGACAGGTTCAAGTAAGGTCAGGTCTCCCGTACCTTTAACTTTAATTCTTGGTCACGTTGTATAAAGACTCTGTGTGCGTTGCTTGTCCAGCCATATATGTTGCTTTCTTTGTGTGGTTGTGAATCATTTAAAAAATCCGATTTTTTTTTCTGTAGGAGTCATAAAAAATCACGTTTCCTATTTTTTTGTGTGTGCTTGTTTGTAAATATTTTCGAAAAGCCAAACTTTTTTTTTCGAAAACCACAAAATGAAATCAGTCGAACTCACTTCCATTTCCACAGCGGCACTTTTAAGCATTTTTCCATTATGTTCAGAAACCAAAGAGTGATAAATGAATAATGTTTTCTGGATAACCAATTAGACTCGTTGCGTATCTGTTTCCGATTAACACACGATCTCGACACAGCTGTTTTATCTTTTAGTCTTGTAATGGACACAGCACATTCAATATACTGATGAGATCCCACCGTCACCTCCTCACCTGACTCATCTAGGTGGCGCCCAGACAACACCTCAC
Source organism: Scylla paramamosain (assembly GCF_035594125.1). NCBI lineage: Eukaryota > Metazoa > Arthropoda > Malacostraca > Decapoda > Portunidae > Scylla > Scylla paramamosain. Next base: position 15,469,633 of record NC_087178.1, read on the forward strand.
TTGAACTATCACTCACCTGGATGGCTGCCTCCACCCTAAGCAAGTTATCTCATAAAGATGTTATTGTAAAAGTGTCTGCATCCTTCGCAGTGCTTCAAATGTCTGTGTCTGAGTGGCGAAAAAAACACGACTGGCTTAGCGATGCTTGACTGGGCAGTGAGAAATATACGTACCAACTGTTGGTGGTGGAGGGGACGGAGAGAGGGAGAGGGGAGGTGGAGAAGAAGAGGGTGGTAGAAGGAGGGAGGAGGAAGAGAGAGGAGTGCTGGAAGAAGAAGGAGAGGATGATTGGAGGAGGTAGTAACAGAAATACTATAGTTAAAAGATAAAAATAATTGCGGGTGGAGGAGAAGGAGGTAGTTGTGCTGGTGATGGAGTGTGGAAAGGAAGAGGGGAGGAAGAGGAGGAGGAAGGGTAATGGTGGTAGTGGTGGTGGTGGAATGGAGGGGATTAGGGAGATGGAGGAGGAAGTTCTGGAAGGGAGGGAGGAGAAAGAGAGGGGCTGGTGATGGTGGTGGAGAGGGGGATGGGGGAACGCACTGATCATGGGGATGAACGGGGATGGACCAGGTGTGGCAGGTGAGTGGGTGGAGGATTAAAGTTTGCTCTTTAGGAGGTTTAACCAATCACAGGAAAACAGCAGCCTCCATCAGGTAGGCGGGACACTCCGCTACTGAATGAATGAAGCAGGACTGGGACAAGTTTTACTGCAACCGACTGTACTTGACGAAATATACATGACCAAGTATATAAATCAAATGTACATACTCGCATACTCTCATAAGTATACATGCCTGCATACATATATACATACACACGTAAATACATAAATACATGCATACATACAGACATACAGACAGACAGACAGGCAGACAGATAGACAGAAGTGCAAAGACATGTCTCTAGATAGACGGAGTGATAGCTCTACAATTAAACAAACAAACCCAATACTCTCCCCGCCGTTGGAAAGGTTACCTCCACTGGGAGCGAAAGAATACATATACGTGTAATTTTCACTTCAATGTCACTTCCAAGCGAGATTCCTGGTATTGCTCTCACAAAGTTACATTCTTGCAGTAACCATCGTAAAGTTGTTATGCTCTCGTTGACTCTCCGACTGCTGTGACTCCTGATAAAGAGCCACAAAAGGTCTGGTGCAAGTTCAGAGTATGATTGTGAAAGACACCACTGACAGCAGAGCAAGTGACCGAGCAGTCATCTTTTAGTGCCTGTAGTGTTACTTCTGCTCAGTAAGATCGTGCGGGGCGACTCAAATAAAACAAATTTAATAGAGTTATTGGCAGTTCAGGAGTTTATCAATAAATTTTCCCCTCTTGCATTTCTCAGGTAAGCTATGGCGACGCCCCAAAGTTGCCAGCGCTGCTACAGACGTGACTCAGAAGGAAAAGAAGGAGGAGGAAGTTAAGCCTTCTACGAGACGACATGCCCTTCTGCTAGCCACTCTGTCCTCCCCCGCCCTCACCAACACCACCTACAGGAATCTCTGAGGCGCCCGTCACCTCACCTTATTTATTCAACGATTTACGGACTCATCATGTACTCAATCCATTAAGTCCGCCTAGATGTGGACTTATCATGTATATTTATTTCATGTTTGTGTTCGTACTGCGGAAACCTCACCTTGACAGCTACCTAATATGACATAAAAACACAAGAACAGAGGGAAAGCTACAAGAAGCCAGTAGGTTTACACATGGCAGTCCTTCCTTTAAAACAAACTTTCCTATACCCAATATCATCCCTATCCATAGATTTATCTAATATTCTTTTAAAGCTCCCTGATCACTCGAAACGTGATTATTGAGTCTATTTTAGTAATCTACCACTTTATTTGTGAACCACTTCTTTCGAATCTCTGTTTGTTTTCTAACTTTACTTAGCTTGAATCCGTTGCTTCTACTAGTAGTTATTTGTAGACTACTCATAATGATGATCTTCTCTACATCATCCGTATATTCTTCATGCCACTAAATACCTCTGTCAGGCACGCAGGTACTTTAGGCAAGCTGTTGGTGCTACTTATTCTTAATTGGATTTCGAGGTAGTTTGGATCGAATGGAAATTACCGGAGTGTAATCTGTAATAGGCATGTAACCTTAGGCATCTCTGAACCCTTTCACTGCCTTCTCACATGTCTTTATCCACAAACCAGCCTGAGACATTTTATTTTGCAGCTATCTCTGAACATTATTTCTTCTTGTGATTTCTGCTCTGTACCGCTAGTGGGTCGTGGTGTGCTCTCAGCGGCACTGTATAAAACAAGAGAGGGCACAACACGAGAGAGCACTTCCATCCTCTCACTACACTCACCTTTCCCTCACTCTGTCCTTCATGTCATCTTATCCATGCCTGGACAAGAAATAATTTGAAGGTTCATGTCATTTTCCAACATTCTACTGTCTCCATGTAGGTTAAGCACTTTAAGCACTGGAAAATGTATTCTACCCACTTCTCTTTCATATAGGTGCTAGAGGAGACTGTGAACCGTGCTTTTTAATGCAGAGAGTTGTTGCATACCGCAGTGAAAGGGTTAATTCTGTGTTACTCATAAGCGCCCGAGCGTCGTGGTGTGAGGCGGGACGCGAGGGACGCTGGAGTCCCTGAGGCTGTGCTGAGTGTGTTGTCTTAAAGATGTCATGGTGCGTCCTGGTGTTTTGTGTTTGCAAGAGAGAGAGAGAGAGAGAGAGAGAGAGAGAGAGAGAGAGAGAGAAAGAGAGAGAGTGTGTGTGTGTGTGTGTGTGTGTGTAATGCGCAACCTACGTATATTTTTTAGTGAGAGCATAATTTATTCTTTTCTCCAATTTATTTTATGTAAAAGTAATGTATATATTTATTATACTATTATTATTACACAACTATTATATGATTAAAAATAACAGTTATCGTGTTATTGTCCCAGCACAACAGAGAGAGAGAGAGAGAGAGAGAGAGAGAAGGTAGAACGGAAGAAGGGGAGAGAAAGAGAGAAAGGGAAGACCCACTCAAACATTTCCATTCTTTTCATTCTTTCCCTCGCCTGCCGCTCTTTCCCTCCCAACACACCAGCACCAACACCAACACCACTAAAACACCGTGGTTCACATCTGGCCAATATACAACAACAGTGTGTCCTGCATGGCACTTTTCATTTCCAGTGTGGACAGTGCGTGTAAAAGTTTACTGCAGCGCCATTTCTTCTCACTAGCGGCGTCAAATTGGTCAACTTCAGAGAATTCTATATTTTTCTTTCATTTTACGACTTAAATTCTGTCCCTCAAATGGTTTAGATTATTCCTAAAACTGGAATTAGAACTTGTATGTTCCTTTAAATCACGTTATTTTCACTTTGTTAACAAAAATACGGTTGCCCTTTTTTTTATTTTAGGTTGATATTTATGTTTTCTTCCTATGGTATAAAACATTCATCTTTACGTCTGGTCTCTCACATTCTACCATCACCATACAGCTTTGAAATTTCATCCCAGCCTTATTATTATCATCCACACTTTAACTTTCTTTCTTCTGCATCATCCTAAACATCCTTACATCTCATCTCTCACATCCTATCATCATTATCATCATACACCCGTACACCTCTATTCCATCATTACTTATCCCATCTTTATCAATTTCTCACTTCACGATAACTTCTACACAATCACTCTTTAATCCACCACCTTTCACATCACCCCAAAAAGCGGTACATCTCATCCATTACATCCTTTCATCATTATATACCCTTACACTTTCACCTAGGCCTTACAAAAACCACCCTTACTCTTTTCTCACCACATAACCCCCACACACAGCCATATCCATCACCTATCTATCACCCTATGTATCATGTACACATCATTGCCTCATCTTCACCCTCTCTTCACGCTCGCATGTTCTCCTCACATCACCATCTTCTCCTTGAGTGGCTGGCGGTTGAGAATACGGTCGAAGCTAAACCTGTCTAGATTGATGGAGTGTGAGCGACCGTCCACCACGCACTCCATCACGGCACGTCCCACTGCTGGCGACTGCTGGATGCCTGCGGGTGACGAGGTGCAGCTCAGTGTTAAGGAAGAGTCTGGGTTCTCAACATTGTCTTTTTACTGAATTTTTCCCTCAGGTGTTGATAGATGATGAGATACGTAGTGGTCTAATGATGTTTTGTACGTGTTGTTTTTGTGTTTGCTTATTTGTCTGCGTGAGTGCGGTTCGGGGTGCGGGGTGATCTGTCTGCCTATATGTTTGTCCGCCTGTTTGTCTGTGTGGTTGTCTGGCTGTCTGGCTGCCTGGCTGACTGGTTGGCTGGCTGGCTCTCTCTCTCTCTCTCTCTCTCTCTCTCTCTCTCTCTCTCTCTCTCTCTCTCTCTCTCTCTCTCTCTCTCTCTACGAACGTTTATCTCACTTCACCTTTAAAGAAACCCTTATCATTTTCCCTTTTAAAGAAGAAAAACCTAAATATTACCTTTTCCTTAACTTCCTTTCAACAATACGTACGAGATAGACCTCCAGCCCCACAACAGTGACCTTGGCTCACCCGTCCTAGCATTACCCATTCTTACCTATTACTCCTGTTCACCTTCCCACAAGCCCAGCCTCTATAAATTACAGTAAGAAATACCTCGCGTCCTTCACTCACCGTGCCCACTCAGCCCCGTGGCGATGCACATGTTAGTATAGACGGGGTGGAAGCCGAGGATCAGGTTCTGGTCAAGGGTGTTGTAGTCATAGTAACCAGCCCATGCACTCTTCACCTGAAAGAGAGAGAGCGATGTCGCGTCACACAACCAGCCAGCCACCCAGCCACACACACACACACACACACACTCACAGACACTCTCTCTCTCTCTCTCTCTCTCTCTCTCTCTCTCTCGTGTCTTGTGAGTTCTGCTTTCACACGTCATGGAGGTGAAGACAAAGGAGTATGCAACGTAAATGGTGCACGAGACACGTAGGTGGTGGTAATTAATAGATTCTTGTACTGCCTGTTAAAGTAGTTCGTAACAATAATCATAGTAATAGTAATAGTAATGATAATGATGATAACAGTCATTATCTTTTAACTCCAAGCTCTCACAACACACCCAGCTACACACCCACACAACACACAAACACACACTCACCTAGGTACACACCCTCACAACACATACAAACACACACTCACCTACACAGCCTCACAACACAAGAACACACTCAGCTATTCATCTTCCCAACACACACAAGAACACACTCACCTACACGGCTTCACAGTGCTCTCACAACACACACACACAAACACACACGCGCGCTCATCTGCACAGCCCCACAACACTCAAGAACACACTCACCTACACAGCCTCACAGTACTCTCACAAAACACACACATCCTCACATCACATTAAAGAACACACTCACAGCTCCCACTTTTCTCGTAAGCTCGTGCACAACACACTCTTTCGTACATCACCTGCAGTCTATATTGGTGATACAACTTCCTTCATAAACTTACCCGCAAACTTCTGGAGAGTGTACGAGTTTATTTTGAAATTTATTTTTCTAGCAAAGGTGAGAGAAGCAGTCGTTTCCGTAGAGAGAGAGAGAGAGAACCTGTGACCTTCAAGAAACCATTTACAGTTATTAAAGTTCCCTTCCCGAGGATATTTGGTGCAGTTATGACCATTGCAATTAAATTAGTTCCATTTCAGCGACGCATCGTTATTACAGCGTTCATTGATTGTGCTGTGGTGAAGGGAAGGAATGGGAAAGAAGGTAAATAAACACAGGAGAAGGAAAATGTTTTAAAGATTATCGAGGAGTAAGAGGAACATGGGAAGACTGTTCAGTATCGTAAAGAGAATCTAGACATCCAATCACTTCGTACCTTCAGATTTCCAAACTCAGACTAACTCCACCACACGAAGTTTAAAAAGAGGGAGAAATTGTAGAAAAGAGATTTGAGGTAGCCGTAATACTTCAGCCCCTCAAATCTTTACGGTGAGTGCATCTTTCCGCCACAGAAAGTTTAAGAAGAGGAAGGACACTTGAGGAACAGTATAGCAGACAATTACCGCATTCTTACACAGCCTAACAAATACGAGGATCTGTAGCACTTCGGAGGACTTAAGACCAAGAGAACACGCTAAACAGTAAAAGTAAAGACCGTATCCTGAAACACTTCTGCCCCGCACCCTCACTACATTGAAAAGGTCTAATTGAAGTGACACGGGTTTTTAAGGTTGCTATTATGGTTTTAGTGACAGATTAACAAGATCTCTGGATTATTAAGAGGACAAACACTCTTGAGAATCCGGCCAATCATCTATGTGGTCTTGGAAAATAGTCGTGGTGAAAGAACAAGGCGTTTTCGAATAAGGAACTAACATTAACTAGATTTCCGACTACTCTTGTACTTACCTTCAAATTCCCAAACTCCGGGCATCGCTCAACCATCTGAGGCCACACGTGGGTGTCGAAGAAGCTGTAGTCCACGCTGAGATCCGTCGGGTCCGGCTCCTCCTCCTCCAAGGGCGACCGTCCACAGAAGAAGTACTGAGGTCTGGTTGAATCTGGCCTGAAGTACATGCCCGTGTAGTCGTTGAAGACCGGACACCCCTCCCACGGACCGTCAGGGGCGTGGGCGCAGTATATGAACCGTTTTCTAAAGGGATGGAGAAAAAGAAAGGTGTGTGATGGAAGATAACACACACACACACACACACACACAATGGTGATAGTTATCAATCATGTTATTACTGCTGTTGTTGTTGTTGCTGTTGTTGTTGCTGTTGTTGTTGTTGTTGTTGTTGTTGTTGTTGTTGTTGTTGTTGTTGTTGTTGTTGTTGTTGTTGTTGTTAGTAGTAGTAGCAGCAGTAGTAGTAGCAGTAGTAGTAGTAGTAGTAGTAGTAGTAGTAGTAGTAGAACCAGCAGCAACACCATTAGTAATAGTAGTAGACTTAGTAGTAATAGTAGTAGTAGTAGTAGTAGTAGTAGTAGTAGTAGTAGTAGTAGTAGTAGTAGTAGTAGTAGTAGTAGTAGTAATAGTAGTAGAAGAAGAAGAAGAAGAAGAAGAAGAAGAAAAATGGCAGCAGCAGTAGTAGCAGTAGCAACAAAAACACCAATAGCAGCAGCATGCCACCACGCAGTCATTGCCCACACCTTGGCTCCACCGGGATGGGCGTGGCCAGGACGCCCTCGCCGGTGCCCAAGCCCGCCAGACGACCCACCTCGCCTGACCAACCCCCGGCAGCCACCACTAGGGTAGAGAAGGAGATCTCCCTCTCCTCTCCGCTCTTGAGTCTCATCTGCGCAAGAGGAGATTGCTAGGATGACGGCAAGATGTCCTGACCTAAACATTAAGGCTCTTTTAAAACATGAATCTTTGAAACATTTTTTAAATCTTTTTCACATGTACAGTCTAGACAAAAAAAGCACTCAATCATCGCAAGTGTTCAATGTTTCCTATCTTTCTTGAGTACCTAATGTTAAAATATTATAATGTGCCTCATAGTTGCCTTAAATTATTTCTTGTATTCCTTTGATCCCTGACAATCGAATACGCATCTGACTAATCTTAAATTGATGAGTAAAAACCTCCCAACACTCACCTGGGCTGTGGTGAGGGACCTCGTGGATGTAGCAGTGGCCTGGTGGGGTTCCTGTTGGCGGTATTGGAGACCTGTCAGTTTGGCAGGAAGGTAAAGTGCCCCTAGAGACTCCGCCTTCCGCCGTATCCCCAGCAGGAGGCTCCACGGGTCAAACCTGTAGGGATAGGTTCAGCAGACACCACACTTTATGTTTATATTAAAGAGCCTGCTAAGTTTTCGGTTCCGTCAGTAAAATAGCAAAGTTTCATGGAGAGTGTAGAATTTCTCAGTATTTTGCCCTGTTTTCAAAATTATGTAGTCTCGTAATCAAATTTAGTCTAAAATGTCCGAGTAAGAAGCTGTGTTTATTACCATTTCATTTCCTGAAACTGGTTGTCTTAAGTCTCTTGCAGTCGTTAGTTATCTTACTGTTTCATTGTTTTCTTGCTACATAGTTTCAAAACTTAATTACTCCACTCTTCCTTCACTTCCGTGGCCCTGCTACACACAAGACCTAATTATACCTCTATTTAATTTTCTTTGTTCTTGCAAGAAGCCAGTGTCTTTACACCATCCCATTCACTGGTAAAGCAAGGAATAATCCACCTTAATTACCTGTTTACTCTTATGGTTGTTTTTCATGAAGATTTAGAGCACAATAAAAGTTGTTTGCAGGGCCAGAATACGAAATTAATAGTGTCTTTTCTAGGCTACATAACTGCTTGAAAGACTGTAGTACAAAAATATGTCTAAAATGTTAAGTGAAAATTTATGTGTCTGCGTGTTTCTTATCTTTATCCTCAATTTAGCCTAGCACAAAAGAAAATCACAGACATTTGGAAACTAAACTGGACTTCTTCATTTGGTTACCTTCACAATTTTAGTCTGAGTAGCACTTGTATTGTTGTCAAAGTTCATATATGACCCTTGTACATTCTTCTCCATGTATAAATAAATAACCAAACCTTAATTGCTTCCTCTGCTTACCATCCTTCATTGTTTGTGCCGAGGACCCCAGCCACTATATTGTCCTGGAAGGTGAGCCACGGGTACACCTTTCTCAGCTGGTCCGGCCACAGCCACGCCACCTCCGCCCCTAGCGACCTTCAGGGGAAACAATGAAGCCAAATCAGTATCCATCCATTCGTCATGTCACCTGTTCATCACTTCCCACTCACCTCGTAGTATGATTCACGCACCTGTCTTGTTCTTACTCGCATTGCTGTGTATTTTAGTTTGCTATTGCACGTTATTACATATATATTTTATCTGATTTGGTTAGTGGCTCATCTCTCTCTCTCTCTCTCTCTCTCTCTCTCTCTCTCTCTCTCTCTCTCTCTCTCTCTCTCTCTCTCTCTCTCCCCATTAATTAGCCCTATTCACACAGACACTCATCTCTCACACCTCTCCACTCACACCCGAACTTTAATTCACAGCTAACTCACGTCTGCTGTTTGTAGTTCTCCTCCATTTGCTTCAGTCCCTCCGGCGTGGCAAGGAACAGGTAGCCTCTGGGAAAGAACCTGATGTCTACGGGATCTTGGCCTTCAACTGCTAGAAGTTCAGGCACCCGACGGAGGAAAGAAGCGCCGTACATCGAGAGGAGTGTGTTCTCTGCTACGCTAAACTGCTGCCTGATGTTACCGAGGGAGAGGACGGTGGAGGCCTTCTTGTACTGGGCAGAGAGAGAGAGAGAGAGAGAGAGAGAGAGAGAGAGAGAGAGAGAGAGAGAGAGCACCTGTTACCTCTTGACCTTCTGAGCTGTTTAACAAAATGTAGTTTTATTCTCTTCTATCCTTCCCACTCAGTCGACTAAACGTGATATCTATTTGCATGTGTGTCTATCTATCTAGCTGTCTATCTATCTTGCTATCATTTACTTACCTATTCATTTATCAGTCTTTCTCTGCCTCTCTGTACGTACTTAAATTTATCGATACACAGCTCTCGGCATCTTGTCATGTATTTTTTTATCAGTAATTTGTGTTATGTTTATTCACTTATACAACACACACAGGTCCTTACTGTTGAGTCTTGCTCCAGCACCACCACGCTCAGGTCCCTCCCCGCCCTTTGCTTCAGGTGGTAGGCGGAGGAGGAGCCCACAGCACCGCCCCCAACCACCAGCACATCACAGGAGCGGGGCCAGGCAGAGGAGCAGGCTGCGGCGGAGGAAATGTAGGATTACGTATTACTCTGAGCTCTCTCCTTCCATACAAATACAGGGAAAACTTCATTTGCAGATGTGGTGATTTTAAGAAAAAATAAATAAATAAACGTAGGCAGAACACTATAAGCGCAAAACAGATGATCGATAGACAATTTGAGTAACAGAATGGTAACTTCGGAATGGGAAAAGAGAGGGCAGGGTAGGGTAGAGGGTTATACTACCGGGAGGGATTGCTAGCGTGTTTGGGTGACCTGGAATAGACGGACAGATGACAGAGTGGAAAAGGCTAGTGAGATATTTTTGTCATATTGAATAATCGTAGAGGTTGATGATGATGATGATGGTGATAATGATGATGATGATGATTATGATTATGATGATAATGATAATAATGATGTTAAGCTGTCACTCCGCTTCACGTCTATAAAATGAAGACATTGTATACACATATTATAGGAAAGCTTCTTTACTTTTTTTTTCTGTTCTCAGGACTAAAGCTTAACTGAGAACGCTAAAAACATCTTTAATTCAGTGAAAGTTGACTTAGCATTTTAAGGTGAAGCTTCGAATCAACAACGCAGTGTCGCGACTCTGCTAAAAGGAGAAAGATCCATTCTGACGAGTGTGGATCTAGTGCTGCTGTGTTTTTGTACCTTGTTGACGCGCGCCACTGCAGTGTGAAGTGTGAACCTTGAGACCTTGATGTGAGACAGTGTGATCAGCGTGTCCTGGTGTGGCGGGGTGTTGATGGAACCACGAGGAGCTCACACTTGTTACCACGTTGCTTTATATAATGGAACGAATCACGGACGGTGTCAACACTTGGTAAAAGTATGTCATTTTGGTAATTTTGAAGGAGGGTGGATCTCAGCTTTCATTTTAACTTTCTTTATTAATTTATTTTACAGAACGGCAATAAGCGGCTTATCTTATTCATATATTTTTTCTTTTTTCAAGTTTTTAGTTTAACCGGATGAATAAGTCATAAACAGCAGGTTCCTTTGTGCTACCGGCACCGAAAAGAGAGAGAGAAAAATAATCCTGTCTTTCTAAGTTTCCTGTTTCTTAACTAATTCCTTTTCATTTCATCTGAACATTTGTTTGTAGTTATAATATCAAACCAGGTCAATAAGGCTCATCTAATTATGTATCAGCAAGACAGAAAGGATAAATACCAATTGGCGTCCTGCCATGACATCAGGATGTCTGGCCACAAAGGAATGTCGTCCACTAACATGCAAAGGAAATGTTTGTTCACGGGAGTGAAAAAGCAAAGCAAACTCTCACGTTCGTGTCTCTAAACTTTCGAGTAAATGCTAAAACGGCTTTGAATTAATTAATCTTGTTAAATAGTTTGACAGAACTCACTGGTCTGTATTTATTTGATTTTTTTTTTTTTTTTGTGAGGTTATTACTAATTTGATAACAGGAAACCTCTCACTGTACAAATATGTCAGAAATCAAAATCTAGGAAGGCTGAATTTTTTCATGTAAATCCTTGTAATTTGCAGTTCGGCAGTGATCGTATTTAACACGTTTAGAAAAATATTCTGCAATCACATCCAGAATCTTCTTAAGGTATAGTTACGTATACAGGAAATTAATGCATGACCTCATTCCTTGAGTTGCCTTGAGGTCTGGTGTGTGGTGCCGCATACCATGCAGTGCACAGACTCACCGCTAGCCAGGCGCCGCGAGACCCGCCACACGCTTGACCATGACCTCTGCACCGCTGAAAGGGTCCGGATCATCTGTGGAGCGGAAGGATATTAGCAAAGCAGATCGAGCCTTCCTTAGATATTAGTAATAAAAAAAAGACATGGCATAACTCTGCCATCACATAACAACCCGTCATTGTCTGAGGCAAATTCCGCGGTACGTTCATCCAAGCGTTTGACAAAGTCAGACAGGATCGGGAGCGGAGGAACGCCGGGCATTCAAGTGGAGCGTTCACGGCTGTGTGCCGCCACCCTCTCACGCCACTGGTTCACGGGCAGAAGCAGCCGTCACGCCACAGCCGACCTTGCATCGCACGACACCCACACAGCGGCTCGTGGGAGCCCCGCCATCTGCCTCACTACACAGGCGACGCGGCAAGGTGCATCACGCCACGCACATTTATCTCTCCCTGCTTCCCTCTTTTCCCTGAAGCCTCCTTCCCTCTGCACACAGGATGGGGATGTCTAAGGAACCAAGGGGCGCGCACAGAAGGCATCTGATCGTAATAAACTCATGCATGAATTAAAGGGAAATGGTAAGAAGAGAAACAAGTGAAGAGCGTCCTAAGTCAATACCGCTGCCATCGAAGGTAACGACTCGCTTCTTATTAACCTTTTTTTTTAGTATATCATCTAGAAAATATTAGGTTTTATCATTTTATTTTGTTCGTTTCACACCCTGCTGAGATATCTGAATGCCATCTCTCTCTCTCTCTCTCTCTCTCTCTCTCTCTCTCTCTCTCTCTCTCTCTCTCTCTCTCTCTCTCTCTCTCTCTCTCTCTCTCGGGATGCGTCCTCTCCTTCCCTGTCACTTTCCCTCTCTCCCTCCTCACTCACACGTCTCGGGGATCATTTCGGGTGAAGAGGCTCAAAGAATTCATCATCCGTTGCCAGGCGAAGGTCGGCGCTGCATAAAATCCTAATTTTGAAGGAACTTTGAAGAGTCGCATTCTGTATATTGATGAAGTGTGGGGACCAGGGGCTGAGAGCTAGTGGAGGCTGCTGAGGGCTAGTGAGGGTTGGTGAAGGGCGAGTCAAGGTGGACAAACAACTCCTTAGCGAAACACGCCATAAGGATTACGGTAATTAATAAAAGAATATTGGCCATGTATATATTAAGGAATGAAGTAAAATAGTTGTAGGAAAGTGTAATATATGTATATAAGTGTAAATGTGAATGTGATCGTAAATATGGGAACGAGAAAACATCTTCTATATTCCACAAAAAGTCTTGAGCCTTGAGAAAACAGATGGTAAAGAGATGAAAGGTGCGCTGAACCAGGGATAAAGACAGAGACCGACAGATAGATAGATAGATAGAATGGTTGACTGATAGATAGATAGATAGATAGATAGATAGATAGAATAGTTGACTGATAGATAGATAGATAGATAGATAGAGAGAGAGAGAGAGAGAGAGAGAGAGAGAGAGAGAGAGAGAGAGAGAGAGAGAGAGAGAGAGAGAGAGAGAGAGAGAGAGAGAAGCAGACAGACAAACAAACAGAAAGAGACAGAGATAAAAACAGGAAGACAGACAGACAGGCATTGTATCGATACGCACACACACACACACACACACACACACACACACACACACACACACACACACACACACACACACACACATACACACACAAGCCAACAACATCCATCACACTTTCCTTACCGTACCTAACGTAACATCACATCAAAATACATAAGAATAACACACCTATAGCAATGCCTGAATGGATCTTGCCCTATATAATCAAAGTCCCTGAGCGGCGCAACATACCTCCTCTTATCGCCACCAGTGAAGACAAGGCACTGGCTATCCTGGGAACCACTCTGTCTCTCTCTCTCTTGAAGGCATTCACGCACTAAAACTTCGACCTTGTTATGTTAAACTGGATATTACTTGATAAGCTGCCGGGCACTCCTTGCTGCGGGAAAAATAGTGCGTATCAACAGCTATCTCTGTGTATATGTACATTTATGGCTATGTTTGTGTGTGTGTGTGTGTGTGTGTGAGAGAGAGAGAGAGAGAGAGAGAGAGAGAGAGAGAGAGAGAGAGAACAACAAAAAATGCAAACAAGTAAACAAAACACACACACACACACACACACACACACACACACACACACACACACACACACACACACACACACACACACACACACACACACACACACGCAAAACACAGAGGATAAACACACTAGTAAATCGCAAACATCCACTTAGTAATGTACAAACAACAACAACAACAACAACAACAACAACACACACACACACACACACACACACACACACACACACACACACACACACACACACACCACCACCACCACCACCACCACCACCACCACCCGTGACACACCGAACTGGGGAGGGAGGGAGAGGAAGGGCGGAGGGGAAGGGGTGTCCTGGTCGCTGCCCGTCAGTCTCTCACCCACATCTTCGTCCCTTTAAACTCCCCCACAGGTGTGCCTCAAGGACAGGTGTGCACTACCTCACCTGGCGCCTTGTTTCTCCCCGGAAGTCTACCTGACACCAATTAGGAAAAGAGTTAACTATTTTTTGTGTTCATTGATCCATTAATTAATTCCTTACCTATTTATATTCCTAAGCATTTATTGTCATTTCATACAGCTGAATACGTTAATCTTTCTGACGACATTCTCTTATCTTATTCACGGAAACTTTCATTCCCAGGTATAACTATCTGATTTTGCTACGTTCTTACAGAAGTTACACATTTCATTCATATCGGATTTGGAACTTAACTGGTCATGAATTCTGAATCCCTTTTAATAATTAACTTTTTTAAGAGCAACATACTGAACGGCCTTTTTTTTCTATTTTTTTTTCTCTTATCCAGACCCACTGACAGGCAAAAGTAATAAGAAAAGAAAAATGTGTAGTATATATATGTAGTATTCTAATAACGTTCATTCTCTATCCTGCCTGCTGAACTTTTTCCTCGTATTGTTACATATGTATCCTTTTGACAGTGCTCGCTTTACATTCCCGCTTTGAGGGGAAGAGCTGGAGATTGTACTGGGAGCGTGTCTGTCCGGGATGAGGAATGTGTGCGCCGTGTGGTGGTTGGGGCGGGCTGGTTGTGGTAGGTATTTCTGGTAACGACACACACACACACAAACACACACACACACACACACACACACACACACCTCATAAAATAACAATAATCTTAACCCTTTCACTGTGACATGCAACAATTTACAGCACTTAAAGAAATGTATGGAGTCTTTATAAGCACCTACAAGAAAGAAAAGTGATGAAAAGTAATACATTTTGCAGTTTCTAGCCAGCATCATATTTGGCCATGGCCGCAAAACAAGAAGAAGGAAGAAGGAAAGATAAACTAAACAAAAGTGAATGAGTTGATTGGGGTAGAATGGAAGAGATGTATGGAAATAGTAGGGATGTTTTAATGAGGAACTGCCACGTGTATGGGTAATGTCCTGCAGCTTCCTTTGTTTTATTATGTTCTTACGTTCTTAATCAACCGTCTACTTTCACACCACCAGTAACATTAGGAACCAGCCCCTCTCCCTCATCACCTGGCCTCACCTACCGAGCATACACACGTGATAAGCACTTTCCTCGCCACTCTCACCACTTACGTCTTCTATCTATGAGTAAACAATGTGCGGGTCCTTATTTACTATTTAGACAGGGAGCAGTATCTTATCACAACACACATGGGAGCCAGCACAGCGGTCTGTACCCCAGCCTTCACTGTGATTACCCCCTCCCCTCTTTTTTTTTTTTTTTAACCCTTGGCCAGCTTCCTTCACGCATAAAGTAACGTTGCTGCTACAGGAAGGTCGCACATTCAGGATTCTTTTCTTATTGTTAGGCTTATGTTTCATTGCGTTTATTGTTCTCAAAATATCTCAAAATAATGGGACTTTTGGTTGGAGTGTGAGCTGTTGGGCTTCTTTTCTGTGTGTGTGTGTGTGTGTGTGTGTGTGTGTGTGTGTGTGTGTGTGTGTGTGTGTTTGGTACACATAATCTCGAACACACACACACACACACACACACACACACACACACCAAGACACCCCAAGACAAAATATATCAGAGGAGTCAGAACTTCATAGCTGATTCTAGAATCAGATTTCAATCGACATAGTAATAAGGCTTGTGGGTGAACTCTTGCTTGTTTCCATATTGTTATTTAAAAACATTATATCTTGTTTCTGGCATTTACATGAATAGTTTTTGCTCCTTATATTCTTATGTTGTCATGTAAGTGTAATATATATATATATATATATATATATATATATATATATATATATATATATATATATATATATATATATATATATATATATATATATATATATATATATATATATATATATATATATATATATATATATATATATATATATATTTTTTTTTTTTTATTTTTTTATTTTTTTTTTTTTCCACGTTTAACCCTTAAAGAACCATTGGCTCTGTTCCCGACTGTTTACGTCACTCGTGCCGCGTCCCACGTGGCTCATTCCCGACCAGTCGCCGCTAGTACAGTCTGTCCCGTTTTCCATGGCAGTGTTTTGATGGTGGGTCTTACTGTATCCCGAAATGGAAAAGAAAGGGAAAACATTTAATATATATGAAAATTGTCCTGGGACCTTTGGTATTGTCAAGCTCAAAATTTTGCAAGAATGTCCCTGTGTGTGTGTGTGTGATTCTTTGTTATGCTAATCAATGGCTGACGAGAGAAAATGATATCATAAAAGAAAAATCAGTTTTACGTCGTGTGTGTTTCGTTATTTATATTCCCCTCACAAATACTTTATATACCTCGAATGCATTTTCTCCAGTGCGATTCAGTTAATGAATGATGTCTTCATAGCCATTTTTTCTTTATTTTGCTGGTCTAAGTAATTCCATGTAAGTATGTTCCTGTAATCATATCTGCAATGGTCCCTGGCGCGTAACCTACTTAGGTCGGTATTCAGAAACCTTTTACTCTCTCACCAAGACTATTTTCAAAGACCACAGAGAGAAGAAGCCGAGTTGTCAAGACGGTTTCTCATATTAATAATGTAGAAATCTTGTCAATCTGTCACTAGAACCATAAAACAAAACATCAGTAAAAAACCAGTGTAGCTTCAACTAGTGCCTTTTGAATATAGCGGTGGTGTGGACACAAGTGTTTCAGAATGTGGTCCTTTAGTTTGTACAGGAGCTGCAGCTGATCTCCGCGCCTTCATGTCCACGCGTCACCACTTAAAACTGTCACGTGCACCATCACCATTAACCCCGCTCACACCACTCCACTGTCATCCCTCCAAGCAATCCTATGTTCCATTTCCTCTACCTCCTGTCACCACCCTTCACTTCTCACCCCTCACACCCACCCATCAACCTCGCAGCGCCCCACAGCTCTCTTTAGAATGCTGATACAAGACACACAAGAACGCAGCAGCAGCAAATTATCGACTCAGCACTTTTTCCTCGGTAATGTTTCGATAAAGACGCAGGAAGTGGGTGGGTGGGTGGGCGGGCAAGTGGTGCTGAGGCAGGAGCAGCCACACCCTCTAGACAATTATATGCGATCCTTTAGTGTCAGATTAGGTAGTTTTTTTAGATCTTTAAGAATATGAGCTCACCTGATAACAAAGTGAGGACCTGGGAGAGTGCTGGAAGGCTGGCATGATGCAGCAGTGAGCGTTATGTCGAGGCACAATGGCGGATGGTGATAAGTCATGGCAAGAAGTGCTGCTCTACACAACCATTCCAAGCCGTGCCACGTCTGCTGGTCCCTGCCACCTCCTGGCTCACGTCCCCAATGCCCATCGATCAGCAAACACGGCAGTAATTGGTTGGTTTCACGCCGTCTTGATCAGTGGGTCGGTGATCAAAGGGAGGCCGGTGAATAGCCATGTTCTGTTGACAGTCTGGTGATTGGTTCCAAGATGAGTTCCGTCTCCGCCTTAGGTCAGGAAAAATTCTTCTCAAGGTATCATTGGTAGACATATAAGACGCATCGTCATAAATTTATTAGATTTGTACAATTCATCACATTGAAATGTTGTATAAGAGTAAATTGCATGACCTTAACTCGGGCTGGAAACTGTGCTATGGAGGGAGGGTGTCCACACCTCACACCGTCACTCAGGCGTTATCGCTAGTTTTGTCAACACGCCACTGCCGCCATCCCGCGTGCTCTCTTGCCTTCCGGGGACAGTCTCCTGCACTTTTCCTCAGTCTGTTTCAGGAAGGCGTTCCATAAGACAACATTCTGCCTGGGTATTAAAGGAAAGTGTTCCATTGTTAAGTGAACGCGATGAACACAACAGCAGGACCAGCTGCTCCCGCTTACATACCAGCTCAGAAAGAAAGGCGTCAGGTGTTAGGTTAACCGCAAAACCACATTAGTAATTGAGCTGTGATATTGAAAACTGCAAGTGTTGGACATCTCAGCGCCGTGACTCAAGTGTGAGGTGGAGGAGCAGCCTTCAGGTTCCCCGTCCCTGCATCAGAATTATCATGTCCCTCGGCGGGCGGATGATGATATCCCCTGAGGCATACCACATGGTACCGATCCCTTGCTTGCCTCCCCACCTCGCACATCAGCCGCCCATGGCCTGCCTCACCCGCCAGCCAAACACCCACACTGCCTGGGCCACCGCCACCACCACCTACGGAGGCTTCCACCCGCCTTATCAGGGGCATTACAACACCATGCCGAGCCTCACTGCTCCTCACACCCTCATGCACAAGAAGCTCACCGATAATTCCGCCCCAACCTCCAAGAAATGCCCGTCCGTGCCTCTCCCGCAGCTCTCCCGCACTTCCTTCCACGTAGGCTACTACGTGCCGCCCTCCGTTGAGCCTGGCGATCTGTACGGGTGAGTTATTTAGATACCTGGGCTCTAGAACATTAATCCGTTACCTTATGAGGACCCGCCTTGCAAGTAACAACCGCACGGTACATTTCTCACCTGCTCATCTCATCTCAGGCACCACATCACGTAATCTCATGAGTTTTGCCAACATTATATATTAAACTTCCCAAGGCCTCAGTTGGGAGTGTCTGGAGGAGTGGCGGGCAGAGGCAGTGCGGCGCGTGCTGAGTACCACAACAGGCGCCGCGGTGTTCCGGCTGATGGTCATGCTCGGGTGTGTTGTGGCGTCATCGTCCCGCGGCCTGAGCCACCAGCGGGGTGAGGCGCCTGCTGCTCCCCGCCTGCCTGCCTGTGGCTTCATTTGCATACTACTACAGGCAGACCGAGGCAATCCACCACACTGCATTGATGAGAGAGAGAGAGAGAGAGAGAGAGAGAAAGCTGTTTCCTAGCCTGTCAGTCAGCCAGCCAACCAGCCAGACAGACAGACAGACAGAGACAGGCAGAGACAGAATAGAACAAAACATAAAGACATGAAACGACTGGAAAAAAAAAATTTAAAAAGAAAGTAATAATTAGACAATATACCTAACATTTAATTTTAAGCTATAATGTGTAATTGTGTTGCCAAGTAGAAATGGTCACGAAAAAAAGAAGCCCTGCAGGCACACACCAAAATGTCACGATCAGATTGTTAGATGTATCAAGCCTAGATAACACATTTAGTTCTTTTTTTCTCTCCTGATGAAGAGTAATGCTTCTACTTTTATGGTCACTGTAGTCACTTAAAGACGTATGGTGGTATTATGGCGGTATTATGGTGCTGTACTCTTAATAATATCTACATGATGTTTTTATGGTGATTATAATTACAGGGATTGCCACGTGTAGGACAGGGACTGCAACGTGAAGGCCTGATAGTTTATTGCAGCTTCACTTATTTTTTTTTATGTTCTTATGTTCTTATAATGTACTGGTGGTGCATTTATGGTGTCTCTGAGCTGTCTTCATGGTGTTCTTTTGTCTTTATAGTGTCTATGGTGTTTTCATGTTTTATGGTGTCCTTATGGAGTCCTGGCATTTATGGTGCGGTTATGGTGTATTTGCAATATCTTTATGGTGCCTTTAGTGGTGCTGCCTTCGTGTTGTGCTTACTGATGGCTGACTCCACTGTTTTCCTCCTCCACTTTCTGCCTCCGTTCCTCTCCCTTTCCTACTCTCTGCCTCCCTCCCTCTTCCTCCTTAGTGCACGCTACCCCCTCCCTGTGTGTTGCTCAACTGATAAACAATGTGAAGGTGATGTGAGGTTTGACGTTTGGCGTGTGGGAAGCTGCTGTCACCTCACTCACTCACTCACTCGCTCATTCGTTCAAGCACTCTCTCTCCTTCCTTCACTTACTCATTCGTTCATTCGTTCGAACACACTCTATCTCCTTCCTTCACTAATTAACTACCTAACTAACTCATTAAAATATTCTGTCTCATTCCTCCACTCACTCACTCACTCACTCACTCACACATTCGTTCAAACACTCTGTCTCTTTCCTTCATTGACTGAATGACTCACTCACTCATTCGTTCAAACACTCTCTGTCTCCTTAATCCTTCACTAACTCACTCACCTTCTCACTCACTTTTCCAAATCTTCATGTCTCTCTCTCTCTCTCTCTCTCTCTCTCTCTCTCTCTCTCTCTCTCTCTCTCTCTTACTTATGCACTTACTCACTTTTCCCTAAACATTGATCCGTCCTCCATTACATTTTTAAGTGAGAAAAGCAGCGAAAATATTTGCTTCCATTCTTATTTTGCTCTTTTATTACTGTTCCTCTTCCTCTTCCTCTTCTTCCTCTTCCTCTTCTTCCTCTTCCTCATCATCATTATCATCGTCATTATCATCATCATCATCATCATCATCATCATTGTCCTTATTTACTTGCATAATTAAAATCTTACGAGAAAGGAGTACATTCTTTCTCTAGTTTACGTATGTTGCCTTTACCTGAAGAGGAAATATGACAGGTGATGCAACACGTCCTCCACCAGATTTTTAACCCTTGCACTGCTAAACAAACTTTCTTGTAATGACCAGCAACTCTCTTTATGCAATTCCATTTTAACTATTCGGGTAAAAAGACAATCAATCTCCTATTTTCTCTGTCATCTGTGTATCTATGCAAACATTTTTTTTTTTTTTCTACGTGTACCCCTTCATTTCTACTTTCATCATTTCGTGTGTGAATCTCTTGCTGGGAACCGCTCTTCCTGATCCGACTCGTATGACTGATCTGACTGGGATGTGTCCAAGACACATTCCAGTCAGTGCGAGTAAATGAAAGGTGATGGAGGGATTGGCAAGATTTGTTTTGGATACGTGTCAATCATGCGGTTCACAGTGGGCGACTTACACATCGACAACGCTAAGTGATGAATATGGAAATGGAGGGAACTGTACAGTCACGGCCAAAAGTTTGTTCACGTGCCGTATTCTTTGCTACTATTTTAACAGTTTCGTTTCAACCGTAAGTCCTCTGATGTGCTGCCTGTTGCTTTAGAAAACCTTAGAAATGAAAGATTCCAAGGAAAACGCTGAACACAATGGAAATGAGGGCGTCCTGTTACAAGACTTTTGGTCCGCGACTGTACCTATACTAACATGTTATAGTGCTCTCAGTGTTCACAGACGATCATATTAGTGAAAGGGTGGGGACATTTCACACCTGACTTGATTCTCGGAGCTTATAACAACCCCGCTTCTGAGAACAAAGGTACAGCTATTGAAACAAAGCTGTGTAATGCTGATGCTTGGATTATTATTATTGTTATTTTTTCATGAGAGATTCCACGGAAATATTCATACACTGCAGATACAATCATCTATAGCGTTTTGGTTTTACATCATGTACTCAGAAAGAAACAAACATGAAACAATAAACGGAAATTATACAAATTACAGTTTGATGGACATTTTATGTCTTCAGTACATTTCAATGCATTTCAACATTCCTGTAGCTCTTCTTAAATACATTAGTTTTATATATATATATATATATATATATATATATATATATATATATATATATATATATATATATATATATATATATATATATATATATATATATATATATATATATATATATATATATATATATATATATATATATATATATATATATATATATATATATATATATATATTTTTTTTTTTTTTTTTTTTTTTTTTTGTAGAACATGAACTTTCTTTTTTTGTTCTGTAAAGAAATCCATAGTTGATTTCTGAGAGAGAGAGAGAGAGAGAGAGAGAGAGAGAGAGAGAGAGAGAGAGAGAGAGAGTTAGAGTTTTCTATGTAATATTTCTAATCTTTTCTCCTTTGCGCAACGAAACGAGCAGATTACTTCAGTACAGAACCTCATTATAACCCAGCCAAGATCTTGAACCCAGCAAGCTTTGTTACCCGGTGCCTCCGTGTTACTATGTATATACTGCTTCTCCTCCTCCTCCTCCTCCCAACTCCTGTTTCTCTTCCTCTTCTTTCTCAACTTGCTTCTCTTTCCAACATCTTCACATTCTCTTTCCCTTCTTAACATTATCTGCCTTCTATTCCTCCTCTTCCTCCTGATCTACCTCCTTCTACTACTACTACTACTACTACTACTACTACTACTACTAGTACTACTGCTACTACTACTATCACTACTACTACTACTACTACTACTACTACTACTACTACTACTACTACTACTACTACTATTACTACTACGAACAATATAACAACAACATTACAGAAGCAGGGAAATGTGAACAATCAATCTTTCTCCGTGTTCCCTTCCGTGGTCCACAAGTGAAGCATCAAATCAACTTCGCCGCATTAGCATTTACATTTTGCAAACACCATTAATTTTACACGCAGCTGTCTCTGTTTGTCATTGCTTTTAACCCTTTGCCTAGATTCCTTAACGTGAAACGGATTAGTAATGTAGCAGTGGTAATAATGAAACAAAGGAAAGTGATACAAGTCTTCCCCCACAGAGGTCTGGAGGAGGTCTGGAATCAGCACTTTGAGTTACTTTTCCGCCACCTGCCTCACATGTGGTCTTTCGGTCCCGCCGAGACGCCGCCCTCTGACTGGCACGTCTTCAAGGACATGGCCAAGGTCCGGTTCTCCTGCCAGGTGAGTGGGGTTGGTTTGTCATCTTAGTGTTCTTCCATTCTCCTCGTCTTTGTCTTCGTATTCGTTGTCCTCCTCCTCCTCCTCCTCCTCCTTTTCCTGCCTTTGCTCCTCCTGCTCTTGCTTTTGCTCATCCATCTCCTACTCTTCCTCCTCCAGGTTCACTTACTCATTAATTAACAGGAAGGTCATTAATTAACAGGAAGGTTACTTAAGACGATACTTTTTGTATCTTACAGTAAACAGGAAATATACTCAAGTACCCAGGCACCAAATGTTTCCACCACGGCCGCCTCTCCTCTGTACTAATGACGGAGGGAACTAGTGATAATCCTTGGCCCGACATGTTAATTACTTCAGTGTGGACTGTTTTACGAAATTAGACATAATCGTACATAATGAACATTAGGAGGAACAACACAACAAGGGAGGTCACGAACATCTTTCATAGTTAAGAAAGAACAAGATCTCCGTTTCGTACAGTGCTGCCATACACATGGTGTAATCCCTTAATTTCTTCGCTTCAAGCTTTACCAAACACTGAAGATGACTAAAGAAAAAATCAAAACGTTTGGTACCATTAAAGATCTCCCTTGTTGTGTTGTTCCTCCTACGATTGAGGCTCCCAAGGAACACCCCAGTTTCTATAATTAATATTGATAGGCACAAGAGATGCAACGATATATGATTGCTAATCCGACAGTTGTTTCCTTTCCTGAATCACCTGGTTCAGTAGTAGTCTAGAAAAGGACCCTCCTGCTTTGATTATGTACTCTAACGTTAATTATTCGTTTTCTGTAAGGTCAGTGGTGTCGCCTTTCAATCATACAGAGCGGTGAGCGGGGAGGAATATTTGTCAGTTCTATCTCAGCATTCCGAAAACAGTTATATATAATAATAACGTGTGGTTTTAACAGATACTCTCCTTTATCCAACATGTCTCACTTAGCTGTTCATCCTTCTCCTCTTTCTCCTCCTCATCCTCGGTGGTAACAGAGTCAAACATCAGGTTACTTCCAAGGTTTCTTTCTAATTGTTTTCATTCAGTAACGAGTTCGGAAAACAAAACAGTCCGGAACGGCTAGACCCCCCCCCCCTCTCTCTCTCTCTTTCTCTCTCTCTCTCTCCAGTACTTTATCCTCTTTACCGTTAAGGACCACCCCTGTGTGTGTGTGTGTGTGTGTGACAGCGTACCTACTCCTCGGCAGCGGTGTGCACACGGGTGGACCAGCATGTACGGCCTGGTAGTGTTCTACTATTGCTGGGACGCCGCCTCCAACCAGGGTTTGGTTCGCTTCCTCCTCACCGGACAGAAGTGTAACCAGTGTGACGTGGAGGAGTTCGAGACGCCCATGTGGTACCCCGAGGAGGCGCAGAAGGTAAGGGAAAACAACACATATGTTTACAGTAATAGCTTAACAGACGAGTGAAAGTATGTGGAGTTTTCAAAGGTAGTTTTATGTTTCTAACAGGCTGTTGTAGAAGTTACTGGGATTTTCAGGAATGTTTTCATGGTTCTGTTGATAGCTTGACAGGGATTCTGCGATATGATCTGGGAAATCGTCATGAGAACTCGACTTATCATCTTTGTGGTATTTCAAAACCATTCTAATGAAATGTTCAAGCATTTGAAAATACGAGATGAAACCGGTAAGGGTGAGCGAATGAGTATGAGAGAAAACGAATACACCGATTGTAAGGAAGGATGAACTATGGTAAAGGAGGCACACAAACATTGAGAGATCATAATAAGCGTTACTACCATAGTTGGGCGCGATAACGAAAAAAAATCATTACAATAACCGATAAATCGATAACGATAACCTTATCGATAACCGATGATCGAGGCGATACATTTGTCGCCCGATAACTGATAACCGATAAATCGAGAAATCCAAAATTCCTATACTAGCGATAACGATATTGATATTTAAAATGAAAAAATTCGATAAATTCAAATCTTTACTATTATCTTTATTTTAGAAAACTTTGAAAAATCCTTAATAAAACTCCAAATTCAATGTTTATCCTGTCTCTTCACTAATGAAAATACTGTTTTAAGTAAACCAACAACATTTGATTATGAAAGTTTAAAACTTCAACATGCTCATGTTCCAAAAAAAATTAAATTCATCGATTACCGCTAGTTTAGAATTTAAAGTATCGGCGATACCGATGAATCGATAACGCGGGAAAATTTATCATCGGATAACCGATAACCCGATAGCGTTATCGCGATAACGCCCACCTATGGTCACTACTACTACTACTACTACTACTATTACTACTACTACCACTGCTGCTGCTGCTGTTGCTGCTGCTGCTGATGGTATATACATTTTATTTTTTTCAGTAGGTATACTCATAAAGCTGAAGTTTGTTTTAGATCAAGAAGCATACGTAAATCTAGTTTGAGATATAACATCGAAGAAAACGAGAAACTAACTTAAAACAAAAAAAAAGATAAATAAGAGAAGGGATTATTAGATCAGGAAATTACAGAGTGAGTGATGAAAAAATGTTACGAAAGAAACTAGAGAAAATATTGCAACGTGTAAATTAAGCAGAGCTGGAAAAGAAGTTATTGATTCCTGATGTAATGGCTATGTAACAGATGTACAGCAGAAAGAATCGCACG